>NC_083440.1:15716556-15894683 GCF_020745735.1 Hemiscyllium ocellatum | reverse complement strand
AAATTTCTTAGCTTATAAAAATTTCTTTGACAGAATCTCTATATTAGTTAAAATCAACATACACCTAACAAGCTGATTTTTTTCTGTCTCACAACGCTTCCGTGATGTCCATCTTGGATGGGTTGGAGAGCCAATGTCATGTCAGATAACAAGTACTGCCGCATGTAAAAGGCTTTCAAGTGTAAAAAACATTTTTCCAATGAATGGCGAGGGGCCAATTCTCCCAGCTTAGTCAGATTTAGATTCGTTTGGTGTCAGCAAGCTGTGAGGTTTTTAAGACTGTTGTTCAAAGTAGCAGCAGCATTGAAGAAGTTGTTCCATGCTGAATCCCTCTCTGAAATCTTTCCTGTAAGACCCTATGTTGATGTTATCTTGTGTGGCAAGCGGTGTTTATGAAGATTGTTGCAGGACTTCAGAGAAAACATTACGTTGGGACAGTTTGTTGGGTTTTCCAATAGGTTAATTGTTTTGTATTCTATTCTCTTTTGTTTGTGTTCTATTTGGTCATTTGTGAATAAATCATGTTTCCATTAAAATTGAGGAATGTTGAACAGCTCCATCACTCCTGGAACATCCACTGCACATCTGCTCAAAACAAGTAGAAATGTCAGGATCTGATCTTCCAATTTGAAATGTTTTGAGAGCGTTTGGCCTGATCTATAACAAATAAATTTGAACTATAGATATATAGGTTCCTGATTGGCAAGTGAATCAAAAGTTATGCGGAGATGGAAGAAGAATAGAATTGAAAAAAAAAAGATCGTTCATGATGGAATGGCAGAGCTGACTCAATGGGCGAAATGGCCTAACTCTACGACTACATTGTATGACCTAATGATCCAAGATGTAACAAAATATATGTGCGGACACAAACTGCTCCAACATGAAAAAAAACATTATTTTTTGCATCCTTGGTTCAAACATGGATAAAATAAATCGAATCCTGTCTTTCACTGAATAATACTCTTTCTTCTTTCGTTCATTGGACTTAGGTCATTGAACTGAAGATATCAGGGTGCAGGAGGTACAGATACTGATATTTCGATATTTCCAAGGTTGCCAGAAAAATGCTATTGAAATCAATCTGTGCATCATGACGTGCTCAACGGGTCACTTGTGCTTTATTCAGGAGAGGGATTCTCAAGATCAGACAGAGACAGAACCACACCGTAGATTGTCCTCAGACACACATGGAAGGAAAAAGCAGCTGCAATGCTCTGGGCTGGCAGGAGGACCAGTCTAGAATGGCGGAAAGGCCTCCAGCTGCTCCTTATGTGTGTAAACCTGTGTCTGACAATCCGCCATTTAATCAGGAATGGCAGTGTGTTCCTGAGTGTGGTGAATGGTGACCCACCCTGTTTCATCCATCCCCATCTAACGTTGCGTGTTTCTCCTCAGATGCATGTCGTGGTGATGAAGGATTCTGGGCCAGACATATGCAATTCCTGCATTAGAAACACTGTGGTTGCTTGTGGTGCTTTCTCAGTTGTTTTGCTGAATCACTAATGAAGAATTTCCGTGACCAGTTGGTGCACTGCATTCATGAACTTCGCTCTGAACTTAGACAGAGTCACTGCATGAAATAATGTGTTTGTGCTGCATCTGAAATCTTTCGGCATTTCTCCGACGTACGTAAAAAAAAGCCTAGATATCTGCACTTCCCCCCATTTGTCCCTTTAAAGTTATAGTATTAAACGTTTGCACCGTTCACCCACCTCTAATATGAAGCTGTTGGATATAGTGAAGAGGGAAATTGTCGACTTCGTTCGGCTCTGCGTCTCTGTTCCCTTGTGACTCTCTCCCTTACTATGACCCTCAACGTCTTTTGGACCCGACTGGCCACCAAAATGTGCCTGACCGTCAGAATGTTCATCAAAAGAACTAACAGAAATGGGATGAAAGAGGTTAAAACGATATAAAACTATTTAAACCCATGGATCAGTAAAATAACTTGAGTTTATATATCAGTACCATAACATTGTCAACTGTCCTCCTAGATTGATTATGAAAATAAAAATGAATAATTTTTGAACAGAACAAAATGCCAGTTTTAGCTCGAAATGCAGATAAGGCTTTCTCTGACCACTATTTTTTCTTCAGTTTCAGGCATCAAATTACTACAAAATGATCAAAGGAGAAAAGGACAGTGAGACAGATGGAACACTCTGTTGCTGCACTGACCAGAACAAACATAGCGCTGCACAGAAGTGTGATGTCCAGGAAACATCTAGGAATTTCAAAGTGGTTAAGTTGCCACAAGGAACAGTAAATCCGACGTTGCCACAGCCAACAGGCAGCAAATTGTGCATTTAGAGCGGCTGCACTTTCCCATGCGAGAACCAGAATTGCCAGTAAATTAACTGTTAGAGACAGAAGGTAAAATGTAAATTGAAAATTACTGATCAAACAATCTCCGTTCTGCCCAGAGGGCAACGGAAGATGTCACCACCTAACTAGGTCAGGAGGGTGCAGATGCCACATTTAAACACGAGAGCTACAAGCCTGACTCGTTTCAAAGCTGGCTACTCCTGGCTTCAACTAATTGGGCAGATGCAATTGACAAGCCGAGAAGGGGCATACTTTTAAAAGTAAAATTTGAGCGATTTCGAGGATTTTGGAAGATAAGGCTTTCATTCAGAGAATGAGGTGTATCTTGCAATTCAGTGCTTCATGCTTTACCTAGTTGAACATTTGAAGTGTCAAAACATTCAGGATGATGAATATGATTCCAACAATTGCTGCTGGTACGCAAGTTGGGAACTGAGATATTGTAATCAAATCAATCAAAAAAGCGTGGTTGTTGATAAAATGAAACAAAATCAAAAGTAACAGGTTACATTCAGCAGGTACCGCAGCATCTGTGGAAAGAAAAAACAGTGACTAGAATCACTCTTAATCAGAACATCTTCATCTGAAAATGGGTCACTGGACTCGAAACATCATCACAGCTGTCTCTTGGCACAAGATCCATTTGTTGCAAACAAAGAAGGTACTTTAATTTAAAAACTGGAATTGAGTTTCAAAGTGTTGATATTCATCTAGTATGAAACATTTGTTCGACTGTACTTAACATACAGGGGTTGGTGTGGGTGCTGTTTTACAAAAAAGATGAGTTGCTGCCCTTGAGAAGTTGTAATGGAAAATGCAAACACAGCTGGCAAAGTTTTATTTCATCATTCAAGGAACCAAACACGATCTAAGCCCTCTCCGTATAATAAGCTAAGGATCTATTAACTTAGAGAGCCCCTCATGGCATGATTTGGAAAGTCAACAATTCCTTATAATGTTCCGCATGTGTTCTAATTTTGCTTGGATATTGAGTCAACAAAGAGCACAAATTTCAAATAGGGAAACATAACATTTCTCTTGCATTTTCTGCATTATCTGACGTACATAATTTTAATTGGCTTGTTGACGTTTCTTGAATAAAATACACAATGCAAAACAAACAGACAATCCACTATTGCAATTACTGAATGTGGCTGCTCTAATTCGTGTACAATAAAATGTAATATGGTATAATTCCGAACTCTCTGACTCCCAGTTGTGTTCTGGTCATGTGAGGAGTAATTATAACATAAACTGATAAATCCGAATATCCAGCAGTTCATGGATAGAACGTGATATCACAATATTTCTTTAAAAAATAACTTCCGTTTATAATGTGAAAAACTAAACAAGGCAAGCAATATTAACCTAATGATGAAATTGATAGATTCGTGTGTTCTAAACTCTGTTAAAATTGTTCCTCCTTTTCATGCATTGTAAAACTTACGAGACTGAAGTCATTTCTTCAAGGAGCAGCTAGAAGGTAACCACAGCCTCTGGAATTCACATTAACAATACAGAGTGTTCCAACCCCTTTTTTGAACTTCTGGAAATGTACAGCAGAGAGACAGGCTATTCGGCCCACTAAGTAAATTCGCTTTCATGCCCCTCAGCCTTTCTACAATCCCAAACAACAGCAGGTTAGTTATGGCACTGAAAGGGGTCATTCACGACTGGATCGACTGAATAAGCCATCTACCTGTTCTCATCCCACTTTTCAGCAGATGGTCCCCTGAAGACAGCTTCACTTCAGATGCAGATTGAGGTTTCCTTTAAATCAGTTGAACTTTGCCAGCTGACACGTCCCCTCCCCACAAAACTGGAAAGTGAATTCCAGACATACGACCACCTTCTGCACGAAAGGCTTAGTCCTCATGTCCCCTGTAACCTTTCCATCAATTAGCATCCCTCTTGGACACTGAGAAATGATCCTCCATTTGGTAATAGGCCTCGATTCAAGACACGATGTACTTGGACATCTCAATCACATCACCTCTCTTTCTCCTCTGTTCTGGTGAAAATGAACCTAACCTATCCTTCTTTCCTCAATGCAGCGGTAAATTCCGCATAGTAGCAACATTCTTGCAAAACTGCAGTTCTCTCCTCGCTGCAACTCTGTTCTCACTGTTAGCTGGTGATCAGAACTGTGCACAGAACAACAGCTGCGACCCACCCAAAGTCTCATGTACTTCCAGTGTTATAGGTCTGGCACGGGGAGAGGGAAATGGGTTGGCTCTGGTGCAGGCTGACAGGGTAGTAATTTTCGGAGTGGAAACATAGTATTGCATGTCAGTATGGATGTGCAGTCAGGATCTAGGGTATAAAATGGAACTGGAGGGGTGCAGTCAGGACATAGTCTGATCGAAGTATGAGGTTAGTTAATCAGTTCCTCACGAGTTGGAGGTTGTGTTTAATAGCCTCACTTTTGTTATGATACCCGCTGATGTAATCCCAGAACAAGCCAGACCCCAGACGGAAGTCAAGCTTGGTAGATTACAACTTTATTTCTTTTGAATTAACTAAGTGATCACTTCCTGAATTCTACATACCCAATGCTGCAAACATAGTTTCAGCAAAAAAACAGGAGTTTATTAGAAAAGAAATGCTGATACAACAGATTAACCCAAGCTATGTCCATAGCTATGTTTGCCCTGTGAAACCCTAAGATCGTGAATTGCCAACCTGTAACAAATTTATTTATCCCACTCATTCTTTCCTGTCCATTATCCATATCCGTATCCACACTGATGTACCACCTCGAACATTGTGGGCTTTGAACGTTTTGTGAGGTGCCTTTTAATATATTCCCTGGAAGTCCAAATTAAACATATTTGCTGGCTCCCCGCATCTGCTCCAGTTGAAATTTCTTCAGAAAAATAAAATTAAATTAGTCAGACATGATTTCATTTTCCTGATTCCAATCTGAATGGTCCACGATCTCCTGAGAATCCTTCCTTATCTCCCCTTTCTATTTTCAAACCCAATGTCTTTACCATGCACGACAAGAGTGTTGAACTACAGCAATTATCTATTCCTGTCTGGAGCCAGAGTGCAAACAGAACAGTGGCCAAAAGCTGGTTGACGAGGGAAGTTAGAGGTAGTAATGGATGCAAAACATTTAGAAGAAACAAATATAGCTCTGACAATTGGGAGCACTTTAGAAGTCAGCAAATGAAGACCAAGGGTTTGATTAAGACGGGATGGAATGGAGTATGAGAGTAAGCTGGCAGAGATCATATCAAAGTTAACGTTTCTGGATAAGGTTATATCAGTATTCAAAGAAAACAAAATTGGTGAAAACCAACATAATTCCTTGCCAGTCAGAAATGGAGAAACGTACAATGGGGAGAAAAGAAACGGCTGAGAAACTAAATTCAGCCTTTGTGTCATGGAATCTTCGACATGTACATCACAGAATCAACTCTGTATAACACATCGATGTCGACGAGATATTGTAAATTGTTGCAGTTCCATTTGGCCGATTTCCCTCGAAACCACTCCTGTTCATATACCCATCTAGACATCTCAAAAGAGAACATGAATAACATACCCAAAACAATAGGGAACACAGGTGATAGAACCTTCACTGACTTTGTTTTTTTTCATTGAGAATGGTGTGAACTGTAAACTTCTGTCCGAAAATAACGTGTGGCCTTTGAGACAGCTTGTGGCAAAAGGAACAAACCAATCCAGATTTGTTTGTTTGCAAGGCTAGGACTGGAGGCTAATCGTAGAAACAGTCTTGATTTCTGTAGAAAGAGAGACCACCAAGCCGAGCATCGCGTTTAAGCAATAGCAGAAGTTGGCTGTTAATGAGATCCCACAAACATGGGAATAGGTTTTGGCAAGTATGGAAGGTACCCTATGCTGAAACAGATGGCAGTCGTTGAGATGTAATTGAATCCTCAGGAAGATGTTGCCTGTTAGGGTGGAGCCAGACATTAACTAACTGCTTTGCGTTCAATTTTCTCTGTGCTGAAATTATTGTGCATTTAATAATTTTTTTTGTTTAAGAGATACAATGTGTGTCTCGTAATTAATTTCTCGAAAGGGCTGGGATTGATGACTTAAAATCTGATTCAGAAACATTCGAGTATTTACTTGCGTCTTGCCCCACACTGTAGTCTTTATTAATTTGCCCATAGTGCTCCCGGTCTTTAGGCTAGATGCATTATTCAGAGGAAATATAGATTAATTGGTGTAGGAGATTGCGTCTGGGTTTGATATTCTTCAGAGGTTCGGTGTGAAGTTATTGGGCCAAATGGCCTGTTTGCCCACTGTAGAGATTCGAATTCTTTTATTAAAGATAATTAACCTATGTTCATATTAGCTTCTGTCCACACACATACATAAAACATTGGTATCTAATCAATTACATCTATCGTTTCTCGTTTAAATGCGTAATAACGTATCTGCTAATGTACTCCTCCGATCTGCAACATATATGATTCAAATTAAGAGTCTGTAACATGATACTCCAACGAAATAGTCTCATATTCTTTTTTTAATTCGTTCCAAGAACGTAAGAGGACTGTGATCTGCATACGCAACCGTTTTTGCCACATTGTTCGTGACGTACACATTAAAATGTTGTCAGGCCAGGACCTAACCCAATAATTCTTTATCGATCGTCGTGCATTTTTTTATGATGGCTGTTGAGTCTGTTTGAATGTCACCAGCGAGCAGTTTAGTTCCATCATCACCTTCCCGCAGCAGCACAACTCCCTTGCCTGTGTGACTAGCATCGATGGAAACTTTGAAGGATTTCAAACATTTCTGTGTAGCTAAAACTGGTGCGGTAGTTAATACTGTTTAAAATTGTCAAATGCCTCCTGGCATTGTTCTGTCCACCAAACCATTGTGTTCTTTTTTAGCAAACCTGTTAACAGTGCCATGACACTGTTGAAGCTTGGAGCAAACTTCCAGATGAATCCACTTAGTCCCAAAAATTGAAGCACGCTTTTCTTCACATTTGATTGTGCAAATTACTTCCCCTTTGCGTTCCGTGGGGTTAACCTTCCTTGGCTGATGTAATGTCTGAAGAACGTCCCCTCTGCTTTCGTGAATTCAGTTTTGTTTAAGTTTGCAACTAAATTTGCTTCTCGTAGTCGTTCAAAGCGCTGTGCCAATAATACCGTGCGATCTTTCCAGGAACCAGTAAACATGACTGCATTTTCAAACAGACTACACAGTTTTTTAAACCAACCACAAATCTGTGCATGAGTCTTAGGAATTTGGCTAGTATATCTTCATTCCAATCAGCATCGCTTTGAATTGATATCGCCCATTTGGGGAGAGAAACGCAGAAATGTATTTTGCTGTCTCTGATAAAGGTACCTGCCAATAACCACGCATTAAGTTCAACTGTATGATGCAACTGACTTGTCCAACTTTCTCTCCACATTCCTACAATCTCACTGTTGGATATGAATTCAATTTTGTTAAAGCATGCTCTTCCGATAGTCCATGCAAAATTGTTGAGTCCCATCAGGTTTCAGAACTAAACGCAAAAGTGACTTCACTCGCTCTGACAGTGTTTGATGGTAACTTCATTGAGCATCGCCTCCACTTCCTTCTGGACCTGTCTGACTTTGAAAGAATGATGCTTAGAGGGGTGTTCTTTTAAGAGAACAGCATTTCCTACACCTATCTCATGTAAAATAGCATTAGTCCTCTCTACTTATTCCTGCAAATGTCCTCATACTGCTGTCATAAGCATTTCAACTGCTTTCTTGTCTCCTGAGGCAGATAGTTTACTCACCTATCCCACTTCTCAAGAACTTCCTAATTATTTAATATATCTTGAGGCATATCAAATTCGACAACACCTGGATTTGATTCCTCACTCTGTGGGTCAATAAATAACACCTGTTTCTCCCATTCCTTCTCCCTATTATGCTAAGGTTTCAGCATGTTCACATGACATACCTGCTAGTTTTTTTTTCCATCTGGCATCTTTACCATGCAGTTCACTTGACTCAGCTTTTTATCAGTTTGTTCCGGACCACTCAACCTGGTTTTGAAGGGATCTCTTATCGCTGGTAACAATACTAATATGTCATCCCCACGGGAAAAGATATGAATCTCTGTGCTTTTATCTGCCACTTGCTTCATTCTATACTGTGCCCACTTTATGTGCTGTTTACCTAGCTCACCTACTGAAATGTATCTCTCCCTCACCTTTGATACGTAATCTAAGTGTGAGATCTCAGAATTTGGTCCTGCCAATTTCTCTTTAATTAATTTCATAGAACCTCTCACTTCATATCTGAATATTAACTCAAAGTGGGTAGATTCCATTTGGAGTTTCACTAATGGCAAACAGTACGAATGGGATACTGCTATCACAATAATTCGGATGTTCCTGAGAGTGTGCTCTCAACATGTTATTCAGGTTCTGATGCCAACTTTCTAAAGCTTCCTGGGATTCGGGATTATTCGCACTTGATTTAAAGTTCTCTATTCCTAAGCTGTCTGTGACTTCCTTAAACAGCCTAGGACAAAAATTAGACTCTTGGTCTGACTGAATCTCTCTGGATCGCCAATATTACGTGAAGAATGCTATTAACTCCTCAACCACCCTTTTTATGGAATATTCTGTCATGGAGTTGCTTCCAGAAATCTTGTAGACGCATCTATCATGGTTAGCAGGAACTGGTTTTCCCATTTAGTTCTCCAGCGGGGACCCACACAATCAATCATTATCCACGTGATTAGTTCTTCAAATGAAGGAATTGTCAACAAAGTTGCTGGTTTTATTACTGCCTGTGGCTCATCTACAAGTTGCATGTCTGACATATATGGCAAACGTTAACCATATCCTTGCGCATTCCAGACTATTAGAAAAGCTTTTGTGCCTTAGCCTGAGTCTTTCGTACACCTCAGTGACCTCCTACAGTAATTCATTTGCTTCCCGTAACACTTGCTATCTGTATGATCCTGGCAACGCAGTCTGTTGCATTTCAGTCCATTTCTCCTCTGCACTGACCTGCTGTCGTCTCCATTTTCATGTTAGGGTGACATCTTTGAGATAATAAACCTCTGGAATAGTCTCTGCTTCCTTTTCTGAGTGCACAGAAACATTAATATATTTTATTGTCTCTTCTTTCTGTTGAAAGTTTCTTAATCTTTCAGGACTAACCACTTCTGTCTGACCCTCTAACTATCCAGGTGTTTTCTGCAAAATTACATCAAACGTGGCCTCTGCTAACTGAACCTCAACTCCTTCATCTTTTTGTGTAGTTCTTGCTTCATGCTGTGACTCATGATAGTGGGAGCTTGTCACTGCACACTCTGGTAAAATATGCCAGGGTATTTTTCTTTTAACTCGTCAGTTCCCTGGTCTTTGTTGGGCTTCTACACAATAAGGATTCCTGACACAGTCACTCTGTGTGTCACTCCCACTATTAGTTCCCCAGTCCTCAGTTGGCACTACAACCTGATCTTTCATGGGGGACTGCTAACTTTCTGCCATTTTTCCCACAAATTACTACTCTCTTGGGTAACAGGTCTGAAAGAGTGCAAATGCGTTCATCTCTTACAATTAGAGTCTGGTGACATCCTGTATCTCCCAACATTACAACGTCTTTCCCTTCTCCCTCTGTTTTTTTCTGACGAAACTTTGCCCACAGAGGAGAGTTCTTTATTGAGCTCAGGCACTGACTCCATATCCAGCCCCTGCCCAGGCTCTGCATTGTCCTGCAGCTCCGAGACTTTGTTGGGGTTTCCTTTCGTACTTTCACTAATACCACTGGCTTAATTTCTTTTAACGTGTATTTTTCTACAGTGCCTTTCTTCAATGACCAGCACTGTGATCTTATGTTTCCCACTTTCTGGTAGAGCAAGCACCTTTTCCAAGTGCTCTTCTGAAACCACCGTCACTGCAATTTTGTGTATCCCACTCTATTACAGTGAAAACCCCGGAGGCCTTTCACATACTTTCCATTCTCTTGGTCTTCTTTTTCTTACCTGTGGTAAACAATTACTGTGGTAAAACCAGTGTTTTCTACTCTTTGTTAGTGTAGCATCTCTCCTCCTCACAATGTCTGTCCCTCACAGGGTGAAATTCTTGCCCGAAGCTATATCTTGGTTTATGCACTATTGTGTATTTATTTGTCATCTCTGCTGCTCTGTTCACTTTCTGAACTTTCTGTTCATCCACGTGTATTCTGATCATTTCTGGAAATGATTTCTTAAAATCCTCCAGCAGAATAATCTCTCATGGAGCCTCATAGGTCTCAGCTATTTTAAAGGACCACATTTGCTCCTTTCGGTGTCAACATAAGTCCTTATCAACATTGTTCCTTCTTTATGTTTCTGAACCGCAGTCAATACGTTTCGGGTACCAGTTCAAAAGCACTCAGAATAGTTTGTTTGACCTCTTCATAATCTCTTTCCCCCTCATCTGACCTGCTGAACATACCTCACTAGCTCTGCCAACCAGTTTAGTCTGAACCAGCATTTCCTACAAATCCTCTGGCCCCTACGTCTGCCCAGCCAATTTTGCAAACGAAATAAAAAAGGTTTCAACATATTTCTCATCAAAATGTAACAGTTTTAACAGTTTAAATATCACTGCCTTCTCTCTTCATCTCCATCCTGTTAACTTTACTTACCTGACTAAGTCATAACTTCTGACGTTCAAATTCTCTCTCATTTTCTCTTGCTTTTCTCTCTTTTCTCTCTGTCTTTTTGTTTTCTCTTTGCACAGCTAAGAACGTTCTCTCTCTTTCATTTTCCTCTCTCCCTGTTTCTTCTCTACCTCTTTTTCTTTCTTTCTCCCTTTCTTTTTCCACTTTCTCTGTTTGCTTATGTTCGATTTTCATTTTCCAAAACAGTAATTTGAGTTTTTTCTAAGTCTACTTCGCTTGTCTGATTCGCTAACACCTTTAAATGTTTGAATAACTCCCTTAAAATTTCAGCTTTACTTCTGTCCTTGGTCATTCTAAAAGTACGGTATTTTTCTGTCTTTCTAAACATTCTGGTCAAATATGGGAATCTTCTTTAAATCCCAGAAACTCTTTAGCAATCCTCAGAGCCATTTTTCTCTTTTAATTTAACCAAACACAAGTCACCGGAATTAGACAATCTAGGACCATAATCGACAACTGTTTAAATCTGCTGGGATCTTTTCTACCCCAAATCTGTTCAAATCTGTCCAAAGCTCAGACTGGATCTGCCTAAAGCGTCCAAATCCGGGACAAGCTCACAAAGTGTTACAACACAGTGGTGAACCCCTCTGCGAATTAAATCAAACAACCAGAAAAGTATTGTGGGGCATAGTTTAAACTGGTTGGTGGAAATAAAACTGTTGTGAACAAAGCAGCCAAATGTTACATATTTTCAATTTTCCAGTACACTCTGAGACTGCTGGACAGTCACATGACAGTTGTCTGCAAATTCTCACTCCAAAACAGCCTTCACTCTCTCCTAAAGGTACAGTATACGCATTCAACTTGAAAACAAACAGGGAATACATACTAAAAAAAAACCTACTGGGACGTTAAGAGTCCATGTCAGTTAGAGTGCAGCACCGATTGATCAGAACCATGTCTGGACAGCAAGGGTTCCATAATGAGGGAGTGAAATGTTCCAAACCCAGGGGTGAATTCCTCAAATTTAGAAGGGTCTGAGATGTGTAAAGTTTTCAACAGATCTGTGTTGATTGGAGCTGATTTAACCATTGACGATATTGGTCAGTAACGTATTTTACTTCTTTCGATCATTACCTCAATTGGAGAAGTTATATTTGATTCAGAAGTTGTATGCATGCAAGGTGAGGAATTCTATTGCGATGTTGGATTTATTAAAACCAACAATGTGTCGGCTCCATTAACCAACCATCATCCTTTCACAGAACATCCGTTGGTAACCTGGCGAACATTTCTCAGAGAGGCACTCGCAAACTGGAATTTAATTTCCAAATGGACCAAGGCAAGGGAAGGATCACACTGAAATAAAATGAGATATCAAAGTTGGATAGATGGTGTTGGGGTGTCTATGCTATTATATAGTTTGGCACAGTGGCTCAGTGGCCAGACCTGCCACCTCATTGGGCCAGCAGGTGGGTCTGGGTGGGATACCCTTTGCAGGGTCAGTGTGGACTCGATGGGCCCATTGATCTGCTAGCACATTGTAAGATTTCAATGATTTTATTCAACACACATTTTCCAATGTTTGCCTTTGACTGATTGAGATCTGTATCATCCAATAAACCTCAGTTCTAAAAATACTCTTTGACAACTTAATACACTGCTGTCACCTGTTTGCTGAAATTATTAACTGAATGAATTGAACCACATTGTAATATAACAGACCCCCAGGCGATGCCAGCAGATATAAATGAAAGGCTTCGAGATTATGTTACCTCGGTATTGAGTACAGAGAGATCGCCTGCACAAAGAGATTCAGGCAAACAATGACGTTCTCAATCCATCATGTGCGGAGAATATTTTACGTGACCCTCCCAATTGTAACAATTCCTGGTAAGTGCCTGACACCATTGAAGTTGTGTGAATCAGTGTGAGGATTCTCTGTGGATTCACTCTGCCACTGGCATTGAAACATGAGAATGTCGTGCCCAAACGTCACAAAGTGGCAGAGGATCAGTAATGTCGCCTCTGATTAAAGACACACCGTGGAAACCCTATCATTACAGATTTCGCAGGAATTGCTTGCGAAATTCTTCATTTCTTCTGGGAAGCTTCCAGAGATCTCCATTTCAATCGGAGCCTACGGAGAGTTTAGGTGGAATTAAGAAAGGGACTCACTTTGGAAAATAAAAGCGGTGGTATTTTTATGTCGAGAGCAAAATCAATTGGTTTGAGTATTTTTTTAAGTGAATAAGCAGTGGGCCCCTTCTCTGTGCATCTGAAGTTAATGTTAACTTGGAGTTAATTTTATAATCACAGAGGTTTGTTTTAAATATTGCTTTTGAGGTTTGGCTACAGGCTGAGTGGCTTTGTGCATGAGTGAATCTTTGTTTATTTTTGATGCTTGCAACCCAGCATGATATGAATGGAGACCGAAAGATTTGCTAGAGAGTTCTGGAATTTTCGTTTAAGGAAGAAACCCTTAAATGTGAAAGTTTTACTTACCCTTCAATCATTTTTGTCATTTCTTTCAGTTCCTGTAAGACCCTGGAACTGAGTGGATGAATAGATCGTGCTCATGCGAAGTAAATGAGAGTTTCAGTAAATTACATTGCCTTGGAATGAAAATGTTTTGTTAGTCCGAGACAGAAGTGTTGGAAAGGAGACAGCACTGAAGAGGTTGTTTGAAGCACAGTACATTGGCAGTCTAGTGTGCGGTAGCTCCATGAAGGAATTTACTGCAGTTCCAGTTTAGAAATAGCTGTCGCAAGTCATTTCACAAAGTGAGAGATACAGGGATTCTGGTGTGAATATTACATGAGAGTTGTTTTCTTTGGAACGGCACTGCGAGTCATGTTTTGCTTAATATATGAAAGTCGTGTCCTTTTGTTTCATTTATGGATTGTTTTGAGTTTCATGAGCATTATGCGCGCACTGTGGGTTCATTGCATTTTAATCGGCATTATAAGTACGTAGTTTGATCTGTTCTAGTTTATCGTCATTTCTTTTGCAATAAAACTCTATTTTGTGGTGGAAACCCCAATATTTGCAGCATTGCATGTTAATGATTCAGCAAGCGATCACTGCGTTAAATCAAGATAAATCAGTTCATCATCCATCAAGCTGGATTTCTGTCTAGGATCTAGTTTCTTCTGTAATTAGTCAGCTGGTGTCAGAACAGATGTGATGGTATTAAACACAAACTAACTCCTGAGCAACTGATGAACTAACCCCACTCTTCAAATAGATTGTGCCCGAACTATATCTGTCAAGATTTATTTTCTGCCCCATCTCCTGGTCAGACATCCACACTGAGAAGTAATTCCATAGTTCCCTTCCAAAAGTTACTACCCTCTCACTCACACAGACAACACAAAACACATTCCCTCACCACCTGCCAGATCTGCAATACAGAAAGTACAGGAAACACTGGGTGGCTTACAGCTGTGACTTTGTGTGCAGTACTCGCCATCACTAAGCAGTGAGGACAGAATTGCACTGACGAGTATTTAGAAGAGATTTTTGAGAATGGCAGCGTCATTTTCCCTAAAGTGAGGCAAATGATATTTGATGTGATTCGGATGGACAAAATAAAAAGGGTCTTCGATGGAGACTTGTCTCCCCGATCGCGGGACCAAAATACACGAAGACACAGAGTGAGAACAATTGACGGGAGGATGATCGAGAACATGAGACCTACCCTTCCATTCCGAAGATGATGGTGCTACTGGAACTCACTGCCCAGTGTGGGTGGTAGCTTGAGGTGACCAAACTTAACTCATTTAAAGTGAACTCGGATGTGCACATGAGGTGTAGAAACCCTCTACGCAGTGGACCATGTGCTGGAAAGTCGGATCAGAACAGGTAGCTTGTTTATTCAGTTAATGCAGGCATGAATGACGTCTTCAAGTTCCAGGAGTTTAGTGCATTTCTGTGGGATTGCAGAAAGACGAAGGAATGTAACAGTGTACTTGCTTGGTTGGTTAACTAGCCTGTTTCTGTGTTGTCCATTTTCCACCACTGGAACACTGTGGACTGTTAAAGTGAGTTCCAGAGGGCTGTGGCTATCTTCCAATTGTTCCTGAAGTAGTGTTTGCCGCGTCATAATTTTTACAATTTTACATGGGGAGGAATAATATTGACTTAGGTTCGAACATAAGGATTTAGCAATTCATTAGGTTAATGTTGCTTACTTTTTTGCATTATTTGTATAACAAACATAAAGGATTTTTCAGATAAGTATTGTGAAATCTTGTACCGTCTGTGAACTGCTGAGTATTCGGATTATCGCTTCAAATGTTAATTGCCCTTGACTTAAACTGAACAACATAGAGTCAGAGAGACCGGATTTTTAACATATTGTATTTTATTACACAATGGATTAAAGCTGTTACATTCAGTACGTGCGATAGTGAACTTTCTGTTTCGTTTTGCATTGCGGACTTTATTCATAAAATATCAACAAACACATTCCAAAATTTTTTGAGCCAGATGATGCAGAGAATGCAGTAAAAAAGTCACTTTTCCCTATTTGCGTTTTGCATTATTTGCTGACTGAATATACAAGCAAAATTAGAACATTTGCTACACATGACAAAGAATTGTTTACTTTCCAAAACAATTTATAAGGGATTCAGTGAGTTATCAAATCCTCAGTTTATAAATACAGACAAGGGCTTAGATTGTGCTTCGTGCCTTTCATAATGAAATAAACCTTTCTCAGCTTAGTTAGCATTATCCTTCAAATAATAATAACTTTTCAATTGCAACAACATATTGTTTTTGTATTACACTGACCAGGCGATTCCCGGTAATGCAATATGGTGGGTAGGAAAAGATTGTGGCAGTGAGAGGTGCTCCTTTTATGTGCTACCCTCAACTGCAAATCTTGTGCATACCCTCTCCCTCACCTCCGTCCAAGCCTCCAAAGGAACCTTCCACATCCATCAAAGTTTCACCTGCACTTCCACACATGTCATTTACTGTATCCATTGATCCTTATGTAATCTCATCTACATTGGAGAGACAGGACGCCTCCTCACAGAGCACATCAGAGGACATCTCTGGAACACCCGCACCAATCAACACCAACGCCCCATGGCCGAATACTTCAATTTCACCTCCCACTCTGCCGAAGACATGCAGGTCCTGGGCCTGCACCATCGTCAACCCCTTAATCCCCGACGCCTGGAGGAAGAATGCCTCAGCAACAAGCAATCCCATTGCACCAATGTGGAGTTCACCAGTTTCCTCATTCCAGCTCCCCAAAATCTTATCCCAGTTCCAGCCTTCCAGCTTAGCACCACTCTCCTGTACTACTTGTCTATCTTTCTTCCCACCTCTGAACCCTATACTACCCTCTGACCTATCATCTTTACCCACACCTCCATCCACCTATCGCACTATTAGCTACCTTCCCCCCGTCCCACCCCCCTTCCAGTTATGTCTCCAACCTTATTCCTGATGAAGGGCCTTTGCCTTGTTATAGTCGCTTTTCCTGCTCCTTGGAAGCTGCCTGATTTCGGGTAGCTTTCCAGCATCACACTCTCGACTCTATTCATCGGAATACGTCGGGCGAAGTTAGTTGGATTGAATTGAGAAATAAGGAAGCAATGATCAGCTTATTTGGATTGTATGGCAGACCAGCCACCAACCCCCCCAACCCCCCTCTCCCCGATGAACACAGTAGTCAGCGGGAATTTGAGATAAACATTTTTTAAGGATATCTCAGTTATCTCTAACAATAATAGGGTGGGAATGGGAGGGAATTTTAACTTTCCAAACACATACTCAGACTTCTGTAGTGTTAAGGGTTTAGATGGAGAGGAATTTGTTCAATGTGCAGAAGAAAATTTTCTGATTCAGTATGTGGATGTATGTATTAGAAAAGGCTTGGCACGGTGGCACAATGGTTAGCACTGCTGCCTCTCAGCGCTAGAGACCCGGGTTCAGTTCGCTCCTCAGGCGACTGACCGTGTGGAGTTTGCACATTCTCCTCGTGGCTGCGTGGGTTTCCTCCCACTGTCCAAAAATGTGCAGGCTAGGTGAATTAGCCATGCTAAATTGTCCGGAGTATGAGGTAAAGGGGTAAACGTAGGGGGAATGGGTCTGGGTGGGTTGTGCTTCAGCGGTTCTGTGTGGTCATGTTGGGGCCAAGGGCCTATTTCTGCACTGTAAGTATTCTAAAAAAAACTTGATCAACTGTAAGGAAATACGGCAGGACAAGTGATTGAGATGTGAGTGGTGGAGCACTTTGGCTTCAGCGAGAATAATTGTATTAGTTTTAATATTCTGATGGTAAAGGATTGACCAGAACTAAAAGTTAAAGTTCTAAATGATAGCAAAGCCAATGTTGATGGTACCTGGCAAGAACTTTCCAAAGTTGACTGGGGCAGATGTTCTCTGGTAAAGGGACAGGTGGAGAATGGGATGCCTTGAAAAATGAGGCAACGAGAGTCCAGCGACTGTCTGTTCCTGTTTGGGTGAAAAGCAAGGCGGATAGCTTTCGGGAATGCTGGATGATGAGAGAAATTGGGGTTTTAGTAAGACAAGGAAGGACGCATGTGTTAGATATGACAGCAAAGATTGAGTGAATACTAGAAGAGTATAAAGGCAGGAGGAGTATACTGAAGAGGGAAATCAGGAGGTCAAAAAGGGGACATGAGATAGCTTTGGCAACTAGGTTCAGGAGAAACCAATGGCACTTCATATATCCATTAAGGACAAAAGGGTAGCTCAGGAGAAAACAGAACCCCTCAAAGATCAGGGAGGCAACCTGTTTGTGGAATTGCAGGAGATGGTGGAAATACTAATTGAGTATTTTTGCTTCATTATTTACTGTGGACAAAGACATGAAAGATACAGAATGTGGAGAAATAGATGGTGACATCTTGAAAAATGTCCATCTTACCAAGGAGGCGGTGCTTTATTTCTTAAAAAGTATAAAGGTGGATAAATCCCCAGGACCTGATTAGATGTACCTTAGGATTTTTTGGGAGCTCGGGAAGAGGTCCCAATGTTGAGATATTTGTATCATTGCTGGCTGTAGGTGAGTTGCCGGAAAATTGGGGGTTGGCTCAGGTGGTGCCACTATTTTAGAACTATTGTAAGGAAACGCCAGAGAACTATGGACTGGAGAACCTGACGTCGTTAGGCAAGTTTTTGGAGGGAATCCTCAGGGACAGGATTTACATGTATTTTGATTGGCAAGGACTGAGTAAGCACAATTAACAGCGCCTTGTGTTGGATACTCATGTCTCACAAACTTGATGTGTTTTTTGAAGAAGTTTCGAAGAGGATTGATGAAGGCAAAACTTTGGACGTGATCTATGTGGACTTCAGGAAGGCATTCAAACAGATTCCTCATGGTATAGTAATTAGCAAGGTTAGATCGCATTAAACTAAGGGAGACCCAGCCTTTTTGACAGAATTGCCTCGAGATAGAAAACAGAGGTTGGTGATGGAAGGTTGGAGGCCTGTGACCAGTGATGTGCCACAAGGATCGGTGCTGGATCCACAGCTTTTCCTCATTTATATAAATGACTTGGATGTAAAAACGGGAGATTCAGTTGGGACGTTTGCAGATTACACCAAAATTAGAGTGGAAGTGGGCAGTGAAGTTTCCTCAGTGAACAACGGGATCTTAATCAGATGGGCCATTGTCCAAGGAGTGGCCGATGAATTTTAATTTAGACGAATGTGAGGTGCTGTATTTTGGAACGGAATATCAGAAATTGGTAAGATATACAGTTAATGGTAAGGTCGTGAGGAGTGTTGCTGAACAAAGAGATTTTGGAGTGCAGGTTCATAATTCCTTGAAAATGATGTCTCAGGTAGACAGGACGGTGAAGAAGACGTTTGCATACATTCCTTTATTGGTCAAAGCATTGAGTATTGGAATTGAAAGACAAAGTTGTTGTTGTACAGGACATTGGTTCGGTCACTTTTCGAATATTGTGTGCAATTCTGGTCTCGCTCCAGAAGGAAGGATGTCGTGAAACTTGAAAGGGTTCAGAATGATTTATCAGGACGTTGCCAGTGGTAGAGTACTTCAGCTATAGTGAGAAGCTGAAAAGGCTGGGGCTTTTCTCTGTGGTCTATTAGAGGCTGCGGAGTCACCTTGTGAAGGTTTATCAAATCATAAGGGGTATGGACAGGGTAAATAGACAAGTTCCTTTCCCTGGGTTGGGAGAGTCCAAAACTAGAGCGGATAGTTTTAAGGTGAGAGGAGAAAAATTTGAAAGAGACCTAAGGGGCAACTTTTTCATGCAAAGAGTGGTGTGTGTATTGAATGAACTGCCAGAGGAAATTATGATGGCTGCTGCAATTGCATCATTTAAATATATCTTGATGGTAAATTAATACAAAGGGTTAAGAGGGTAATGGGTGCAAATGGGACGAGATTGATTTCGGATATCGGGTCAGCATGGTCAATTTGAGCTAAGGGGTCTGTTTCTGTGTTGCACATCTTACTGACTCCAACTATGCCCCTACATTCACCTATTATGTTACAGCAGTGTAACAAATCTTCCATAGTATGTGAATATCAACAGTTTAAATCTCAATTCACTTTTAGAAATGAATCCCAATCTTTTGGTTGCAATAATACGGTCTTGTGCAGGAAGAAACCGGCGATGATATTTGAGGTCAGTGGTCCACGTTCAGATGAATATGTTTTTATGAACAGTGATTCCATTCACTCTGTTTCTCTCCCCATAGATGCCGCCATACTTGTTGGCTTTTGCCAGTTATATCTGATTATGTCTCATGATTTCATCATTCTAATGTATTTTACTTAATTTATGAAAATGATTCGCTTTCCACCCTGATTCCCAGAAGGAATTCTTACAATCTAAGAACCTGAAGACGCCCTGCATTCCATCCATTTTTGTGCTGTCAAGTCGATACAAAATTTGCACTCATCCCAGCTTCTAGCACTAGTCTCGTAGTCTCGAATATTATGACGCTTCAAGTTTTCATCCAGGTAGTTTTTAAAGTTTGTGAGGTTTCCGGCTTCCACGACCCTCCCAGGCACTGATTTACCAGACCCCCACTACTCTCTGGGTGAAAAACCCTTCCTCAGATCCTCTCGAAACTTCTTCGCTTTCATCGTAAAAGTTATGCCACCCTGTCATTTGTTGATCGCCTGCACACACTTAGTCATACCCAGGAATGAGAGTTTCGAAATGGATCAGGCAACTGGAGCTGTCTTTTTCAAACTGGACATCGGAAACCTCCCAGCTGACTCAGTTGGGTGCTAAGATATTCCATTGCTCTCTGGGCTGACGTAAGAAGGTATGATCATCAATTTCTGATTTGTATTTTATTTCCTGTCTCTTTCAGTTAATTTTCTGGTGATTCTCGTCATCACACGTGGAAATTGCGGTCTTTCTAATTGCACAACCCACTGCCTGTTGGCTATGGCAACATCGGATATCGTGTTCATTCTCACAAAGATCGTACTGTGGGAACTCAATAATTTTTACTTCCCAAGGTGTTTCCTGGATCTCACCCCTGTGTGCAGCACTGTCTTTGCTGTGGCTCGTGCAGCCACAGACTGTTCAGTCTGGTTCACAGTTCTTTTCTCCTTTGATCGTTTTGTGGCCATTTGCTGCATGAAAATGAAGCGGAGGTATTGGACAGAGAAAGCCTTGGCTGTGGTTCTGGCTACAACTGGCATTCTGGTCTGTTCAAAAAGCATTCCCTTCTATTTTCAGTTTAAACCGTGGTGGATCATTGACAATGTTCTGTGGTACTGTAAAACAAAGTCAAGCTATTCTACTGATCCCAGGTGGCTGGGGTTTAAGTGGCTTGATATTATTTTAACCCCTTTAATCCCATTTGTATTAATTCTGTTGATGAACACTCTGACGGTGAGGTACATTTTAATGGCCAGTCGAGTCTGCAAGAGCCTGAGGGGTCAGAGGAAGGGAGGGAGTCACAAAGACGCAGAGATGGAGAACCGGCAGAAGTCAGTGATTTCCCTCTTTACCATATCCGCCAGCTTCATTCTTCTGTGGGTTGTGCAGGGTGCAAACGTCTTATACTTTAACATTAAAGGAACATATCGTTGGAGGGACAGTACTTTTGTCGATTTTACATGCATCGCAGAAATTCTGAAGGATTTCAGCTGCAGCACGAACACATTATTTTATGCAGTGACTCTGCCCAAGTTCAGGACGAAGTTCAGGAATGCGGTGCATCAACTGGTCAAGTAAAGTCTTCACTAAATAACTCAGCAAAACAACTGGGAGAGCCCCAGAGGCAGCTGCAGTGTTCTCAGTGCAGGAATTGCTCATGTCCGGTCAGGATTCCATCAGCACAATCACGTGGATCTGAGTATAACACCCAGCGGTTTATAAGGTGGTTGGTTAACAGGACGGCTCAGGAAAAGGCTGCTAATCCTGATTGACTGAAGGATTGACACACACAGGGACACAGAGACAATGAGCAGCAGCAGACCATTCAGCCCTTCATACCTGATCCTGCTGACGACCCAGAAGATCGTGGCTCATCCAATTGTACCATCAAACCGCATTTCCCTGTGCCATACCGCCCGCCACATTATCACCCAAAACTTGAATAACAATCTACCTACATCCCCCTTACGCAATACTGAAATACGTGACAAAGGGACAGCTGGTAAGCGAGCAAGAAGTGACTGTCAGGGGCCGGGTAAGATTTAAAGAGGCTGCAGGAATGACTCGAAATGACCGATTGGCTGTGAGAGATTGGTCCAGCTGGAACATTCGGTCTTCACTGATTGACCTGTGGATTAGTGTTCAAGACCAACAGGAGCGGCCTTTGCATTTCTGCTGCAGAGGAGGAAGGGGAGGGACAGAAACAGTCCCTCCTGCACCATGGTGATTGTCAGACTCTCTCTGTTCAGCTCACAATAAACACTTTATTACAACAAAGGAAAGACTCCGGGTGCTGATGATCTCCTCATATCAATTGGTTTATGGAGACGCACGTTTGTTTTTGAAAGAGTTTATTGAGTCCACCTTCTGTCAACTCCATGCACAAGGATGTTGTTTTCTGTCTCTCTCTGCCTCTTTCTATCTGTCTTTGTCGATTCCTCTCTTTCTCTCTCACGCGTTGCCCCACTTCTCAGCTTCTTGCTCAGTCTCTCTCACACTCTCTGTGTCTCACTCTGTGTGTTTCCCTGCCGGTATCGTTCTGTCTCTGTCTCTACCTATCTGTCTGTTTGTCTGTTCCTCTGTCTTCCTCTATGTTTATCCTTCTTGCCTCTGTAGCTCGGTCATTCTCTGTCTATGTCTGTTTCTCTCTATCGCGCTGTCTGTGTTTTTCCCACATTGTCTCAGATTACATGCGCACTCACTTGCATTGACTCAAATCTCTTCCTGATCCCTTCATTCGCTGATCCTTTGCCAGGAATTGATTCTGGAAAATACGAAGAACCGCAGATACAGCCAGCAATACTTTGATACAATAAGTATGTGTGCTGAACTTTGATCATCCCTCTTTCCTCTCGCTGAGGCTGGGCGGGAGGTGTGTTCATGTGTTTCCCTTTCAGTGTTTGAGGGACTGTGTGTGTCTTTCTGTGGGGGTTGGGATTTCATTGCCTTTGTGGAGATGTCACACTGTGCGTCAAAGAGTCATAGAGATGGACAGCATCTTTGGTGTAACCTGTCCGTGCCGAACAGATATCCCAACCCAATCTATTCCCACCTGCCAACACCCGGTCCATATCCCTCCAAACACTTCCTATTCATATACCCATCTAAATGCCTCTTAAATGTTGCAATTGTACCAGCCTTCATCACATCCTCTGGCAGCTTATTCCAAACAAGTACCACCCTCCGCGTGAAAAAGTTGCCCCTCAGGTCTCTTTTATATCTTTCCCCTCTCATCCTCAACCTGTGCCCTTTAGTTCTGGACTCCCTGATCTCCGGGAATTGATTTTGCCCATTTATCCTATCCATGCCCCTCATAATTGTGTAAATCTCTGTAAGATCACCCCACAGCCTCCGACGCTCCAGGGAAAACAGTCCCAGCCTGTTCAGCCTCTCTCTATAGCTGAACTCTACCAACCCTGGCGACATCCTTGTAAATCTTTTTCTGAACCCTTTCAAGCTTCACAACATCTTTCCGATGGGAAGGAGACAGAATTGCACGCAATATTACAACAGTGGCCGAACCAATGCCCTGTACAGCCGCACCATGACCTCCCAACGTCTGTACTCAATACTCTAACCAATAAAGGAAAGCATACCATACGCCTTCTTCACTATCCTATCTACCTGCGACTCCACTTTCAAGGGGATATGAATCTGCATTCCAAGGTCTCTTTATTCAGCAACACTCTCAAGGACCTTACCATTAAGAGTATAAGTCCTGCTAAGATTTGCTTTCCCAAAATGCAGTGCCTCACATTTATCAGAATGAAACTCCATCTGGCACTTGTCATCCCATTGTCCCATCTCGTCAAATCCTATTGTAATCTGAGGTAACCCTCTTCGCTGTCCACGACACCTCCAATTTTGGTGTCATCTGCAAACTTACTAGCTGTATCTCTGATGCTCCCATCCAAACCATTTATGCAAATGACAAAACGTAGAGGACCCAGTACCAATCCTTGCGGCACTCCAGTGGTCACAGGCCTCCAGTCTGAAAAGCAACCCTCCACCACCACTTTTGCCAACCTCCAGTCGTCTGGCACCTCACCTGTGACTATCAATGATACAAATGTTTCAGCAAGAGGCCTAGCAATCACTTCTCCAGCTTCCCACAGAGATGTCGGGTATGCCTGACCAGGTCCTGTGGATTTATCCACCTTTAACCGTTTGGTGTCAACTAGCACTTCCTCCTCTGTAATCTGGACATTTTGCAAGATGTTACCATCTATTTCCATACAGTTTATATCTTCATATCCTTTTCCACAGTAAATACTGATGCAATATTTCGACATAGTATCTCCCTCATTTTCTGTTGCTCACACTAAGGCCTCCTTGCTGAATTTTGAAGAGCCCTATTTTTTCCCTAGTTACCCTTTTGTCCTCAATATATTAGCAAAAACCCTTTGTATTCTCCTTAAATCGATTTATCAACGCAATCGTATGCCCCCTTTTGCCCGACTGATTTCCCTCTTAAATATACTCTTTCTTCCTTGATACTCTTCTCTGGTTTCGCTCGATCTATCTGTTTAAAACTGACATATGCTTCCTTCTTTTTCTTAACCAAACTCTGGATTTCTTCAGTCATCCAGCATTCCCTTTCACCCTGACATGAATATACTTTCTCTGGATCCTTGTCATTTCATTTCTAAAGTCTTCCCATTTTCCAGCCGCCCCTTTACCTGGGAACATATGCCTCCAATCAGTTTTTGAAAGTTCTTGCCTACTACCGTCAACATTGTGTGTGTGTCCCTCAGTTTGCCGTTTGTGTGTGACACATTATGAATGTGCTTATGTATCTTTGTGTGGATTTCTGTTTGTGCGTATCGGGAAGTATTTTGGTGATTTCACATTCATGTGTTTATGTGTTTGGGAATGTTATTCACTCTGCATGAGGGGATTTCTGTGAAGTTGAGTTTTTTTTTATGTGGGTGCATGTTAGCGTGCCGATGTGGTTTTGTGTGTGTGTTTTGTGTGTGTGTGTGTGTGTGTGTGAGAGAGAGAGAGAGAGGTAGTGTCAGCATGTCATGATGGTTCTGTGAACCCATGTGTTTGTGTGTCTCTAAGTGCCAGTGTATTTTTGTGGGAGTCGAGGGTGACTCTCTGTCTGGCTGCGCTCTTGTTTAAGCAGGTGAGTGTATTGTTCAGATTGTATTTGGCTATCTGCCCGTGTTAAAAGGTCTTTCTGCGCTCCCAGCAGGATCATTCTGTGCCTCTCTGTGGGTGTGTCTCTGTTTGTTTTGAGAGTCGCTCTCTATCAATATTTTATTGTGGCTTGGCTCAGGAACTGTATTTGAATTTGCTCGTATATATGCATAAGATGTTTCTGCCAATTCTTGCAGATTGATGTGTAATGTCTCTAACTCTAAGTTCGTTTATGTTTGTGTGTGAGGATGTGGATGTGATTCGGTGTCTGTGTGGAGATGTGTTTCTGTAGCTCAGTATGAGTGTATTTCTGTGTGTGTGGATACGTGTGCATTCAGTATGCACATGGGTGTGTTCCTACCTCTGTCAGTATGTCTGTGTTTTTGTATGTGTGCGAGTGTGTGCATGCACTCTTGTGTACTTGGTTTCTCTCTCCCAGTAGGACTGTATTTCTTCGTGTGTCGATGTGTGCGTTCTGTCCATACATGAGTGTGTTCCCATATGCCATAGTACGTCCATGTTCATGTTGTGTGTGTGTGTGTGTGTGTGTGTGTGTGTATGTATGTACACGCATGTGTGAGCAGATGTGCCCCCTTCTGCACTCTGATTGTATCCCTGTGTGTGGTGTGAGGGTATAGGAATGTTTCTGTAGTCTTTGTGTAGCTGTGTTCCCACATTTCAGCTCGATGGTATTATTGTGTGCGTGTGTGTGAGTTGATTGTGTGTGTGTGTGTGTGTGTGTGTGTCCATGTTTTTGTTTTGGTCATTGTGTTCCTATATCTTAATACGACTGCATTTCTGTGTGTGGGTGTGCTTCTGCTTTTACGTGTAAGTGCGTGTGTGAGGGCATGGGTTTGTTTCTTGATCCCTCTAGTTGTGGTTATGTGTCTGTTTGATCATGAAACTCCTCCTAAAATGGACAAGTGAACACTTCAGTATGTCACGGTGCACAGTTTGCTCTCAATTGCATATTTCGCTAACCTGGGAAAAATCTAAATATCAGAATCTGTACCTCCTTCACATCGATAGCTGAACGGTTCAATGAATGAAGCAAGACAGGGGAATTTTCAATGAATGGCAATATTCCAGTTGTTTAATCAATGTTTCAACAAAGAATGCAATATATACATTTTTTCATGTTGGAGCAGTTTGTGTCCATATGTAAATGCTGTTATATATTGGATCATAACGTCATGCAATATAGGAGCTGAATTAAGCCATTCAGCCCATCGAGTCATCTCTGCCATTTGTTCGTGAAGGAACCATTTCTCAATTCTATTCTCCTTCCTTCTCCCCACAACATTTGATTCTCTCATCAATCAGGATCCCGTATTTCTCTATTTTTAAAGCATTGATTATTGACCAGGCCGGACCCTCTCAAAATATTTCAAGATAGTTGCCCAGACACTAATTTTTCGACTGGTTTTGAGCAGGTGTAAAATGGATATTCCCGCAGTGATGGAGCAGGTCAATATTCATCGGTTTTAAATAAAACAAAGTTTATTAACAGAGTACCAAATGAAACACAAACAAAAGAGAACAGAATATGGAATAACTTAATGTATCCTAAAACCCAACAGACGATCCCAGCTTAAATATTGCTTCAAGTTTCTGCAGCAATCCCCATAAACACCACAAGGCAAAATCAAAAACATGCTATTTCAAGAGAGATGTCCAAGAGATTCGACATGGAACAACTTCTTCCATGTCGTTGTTCCTTTCACCAGCAGTCTGAAAAACTGACTGATTGGTAACACTAAACCAAACTAAACCAGACCAGAGAAAAGCTGAGCAAGAAGAATTCCCATTCCTCTTTAATTGCACATTCTTTAACATTTGAAAGTCCTTTTCCTGAGGCAGTTATCCGTTAGCTATCATGAAATAAGGCCTACAACAATCCAAACTAGACACGCCGGAACCGCTGAATGACAATCACTTCATGAAATACACCAAGGACAACACAACCTTTGTAAAGGAGCAGCATAATCACACTCCTAATGACCTGGCCTCCACAGCCGTCTGTGACAATGATTTCCACAGTTTCACCACACTTTAGTTGAAGAAATTCATTTCCATCTCATTTACAAAGGTGGTCCCTTCACTCTGAGGCTGTGCCCTCAGGCCCTATTCTCTGGAAACAGCACACAAGCACAAGCTGAAATGGGAGGCCTCTTCACAAAAGGAAGCACAATGCTACTCTGAGGCTGTGAATGACAGGCCCTGGGACTGCTTGGGATTGGTTGACGGTACCGTGATCAAGTATCGAGTGGAAATCCTCAATGAGCACACCACCATCATCACGGATATCATGGGCAAATGCGTGGAGGATTGTGAATTGAAGAATTTAATCTGATTATTCCCCAAGCGTAAACCTTGAGTAAACCAGGAAATCCATTCCCTACTGGAGACCAGACGGGCAACATCCAAGTTGGA
The DNA here is from genome assembly GCF_020745735.1 of Hemiscyllium ocellatum. Taxonomy (NCBI): domain Eukaryota; kingdom Metazoa; phylum Chordata; class Chondrichthyes; order Orectolobiformes; family Hemiscylliidae; genus Hemiscyllium; species Hemiscyllium ocellatum. The sequence goes on along the minus strand of NC_083440.1, from coordinate 15,867,550 downwards.
AGAGCCAGTAATATACAGCGAATCCATATCTGACCTCCACCGGGTTATCAGAGATGCCAAAAGGGAGTACCTACCTGATGAGGCCCATACCTACCAAACAGACTCCCGCCGCCTATGGCAAGGGCGAAACAACATTATGGTAGACAAAATGAAGCAGAGGAAGACAGCAAAGACTCATTACTCCCTGGGCGTGCAATACTTTCTCTGGTTTGTTTGAGCAGAATTCCAGTGATGCAGTGACACATGCCCCAACAACTTCAGACGTTTCTGTTGCCTTGTGCGCCAATGCACATGTCAGCACGGACTTGCTGAATGTCAAACCAAGGAAAGCGACGGGCCTGGATGGAGACAAGAGCCGTGCACTGAGATCTTGCACGGCCCAACTGGTGGATGTACTCACCAATAACGTTCACCTCTCCCTGCAACAAGATGAAGTCCTCATCTTCTTCGAGAAGACCACCACAATCCTTGTACCTAAGAAATCACATGCAATTTCCAAACATGCCTTTCAACCTACTTTTGTGTCAACTGCAAATTTGGCAACAGTACATTCACTTCCTTCCTGCAAGTCCTTTATATCCTCATTATTTCATATTTTATGTGTATAATATTCATCATGTATTGTTAAATGTTGGAGCTATTTTGGCCTGTAAAAATATTGTGCATTAGAGGTGACTGTGTTTACATGCAATATTATTGTGCATTTGAACTGAAATTTTGTTTACATTGGAGATTTTTGAGTTTATATCTAAATATTGCTGTTCATGTCTGTATGAAAATACTGTTGCATATTGTAGCTGTTATTATTTTTACATCAATACTGTATCAGTTCATGTTAAAATTCGACCTTTCGTCTTCCCATCAGTAAATCAGTTTATGACCGTGTGGGGGTGCTGCTGAGCTCCTCCAGCACTTTGGGATGAATGTGCAGTACCAGCCCCGGCCGGGGGCGGCAGCACGGAGCAGCATCGTTTGTGGGGATCGATGAGGCAAGGACAGCCAGTCTCTGGTTATTGTAGAGCGTAAACATATACTCTGGAAGTGGGGTGGGGGTTTGTCAGGATTGTAATGAGGGTAGCCAGATGGATCTCATTGAGTATAAGTTCCCTGCTTGCAGATGTTAACCTGGTACAATGAGGGAGACCTAGCTGTCAGATATAAACAGGTGTGTCAGGGGTTCTGCTCACTTTAGGAACCAGCTTTGTGCTGGGTGAATAGTCGGGAGAAAGTTAAATACAAAGCAAAGGTTAATGATTGCCGTGTGTGATGGTCAAATAGAGCGGGTGCAATGGAGAATAATTGTGAGAAGATAAAATGGAAAATATTAGGTACATGATTACACAGAGAGTAACGGAGAGGGTTGATTACAAATGAAGAGAGATGGTTAAGTAGAGGGAAATAGCGAAGATCATAGATAGATAACGATCAGGTTAAATAAAGAATACAGGTGGGGGCTAAATATAGACTGAAAGTAAGCGTTGTAAATAAAGGAAGTGTATAGAGGGAATGGAAAACAGATAAGGGTTAAACACACACAGAGGGGGAGAGAGAGAGAGAGAGACAGAGACAGAAAGAGACAGCGAACGTGAAACACAGAGTAATCTGGAGAGAATTAAACACTGGGAAATGAATGAATTGCATAAAGGATAATAGGGAAAGGATGAAATGCACAATAATAGAAATGATTTCCAGCATTTGTCAGTTTTGGCGGGAGGAGCACTGCTTTCTGATGAGCTACTAACAAGTGTTCTGATCCCTTCAAATTCTCAACAGTCAACATTGAGCCTTGCTCTCACCCTGCCCATTGACAAAATTACTTGCCTCCTTGTTGTACTGCCTTCCAGGATCACTTCTCTCCAACTCACCGACTATTCCTCATTTCCAATCCAATTGTCATTGAATCTCACACAAATTCCCACTCCTCACCCCTTCCCTTTCACGCGTGTCTTGGCTTTTTCATGGAGAACAGTGTGGACTGACATAATGCCCATCTGTTGTTCTTGTCCTCTCATGAGAGGGGATGAATGGAGTTCTGCTGTTCCCCTTTACAATCTCAAAATGAGTTAAATTGCCTCCTCCAATTCCTCTGTTAACGTTTCAAGAAGGGGTTTCACTAAAACAATAGGATGTCGCCCCAGCTGGGTGGCAATCCTCATATAATTAAAACAAAACGAACGCAATATATTCAGCTCACCATAGCCACAGAAACATTTCCAATAATTTAAATGTCCAAAGTCCTTCCCCTGTAACCAATGTTTCCCAGCCACACTTTCTTCTGACTAATGAGCACTCAGCGTTACCCATGGATCAACTGTTCAATTTCTTGCCCGATTTGCTGATTTCTACCTTCAGAAACTCATTGCTTTTCTCCTGGTAATGATTGTCATGAGGTCAGCCAGCTTGACCTTTTTGATATGAAATCCCTGATTGCGGCTGTTAATCTGTGCCAATCAGGGAGACCTGGCTGATTGTAAAGGGTGAATGACAGCGATATTGAGATGCTGAATACCTGACTCAGTGAGAGGCCACTGCTATGCATTTGTAAATAAATGGTGATTAATACAGGATGCAAGACACTGAAGGTTTATTTCAACACCAAATATTGTTTGTGCCAATGTGGACCAGGACCTCGGCCTTTTTTTCACTTTACACATTTCGTCCTTACCACCCCTGTCCCACACACAGTCCACCCCTTCCCTGAAATTTGCTGAAGTTGTTCTGAAACATCCTTAAGCCTGGGTAATGTAGAGGCTTTTTTTCATTCTGGATTCTGTCATGTCAGGACAGGTGTTTCTAAAAGGGTCAATCAGCAATGTTATCCTCTGCTGTCACTTGATGTTAACAAAACAGTCGCTTGAATTTGCAGAAAGGAAACAACAACAGAGTGGGGAGTGGAAAGTCCATGTCCATTTGAGTGCAGCATTGATTGACCAGAATGACAGCTGGCAAGCCAGCGTTCATTGATGAGGGACTGAGCTGACACGAATACTGGTTTGTATTCCTTCAATTCAGAAGGATCTAATGGGAGTAAATGTTTTAAGCAAAATCATGGAAAGCGCTGGCATTGAATGAACAGCAAAACCGCTTGTGGTTTCTTTATTTAAGACATGGAAAAGCATCGAGAAATTTATTGATGCCTGAAACCTTTCCGAGGCTGAAATGAAGGGACAATGGACACATTTCTCAACAATATGTTGGTCAGGCTATGACTTGCTCACTCACACTGAAACTTCCCTTTGTCTTCTCAGCATTCCCATGTCTTCCTTGTATTTTACTGATGCAACTAACATTGCGTTATCAACTAACGTAACACGCGATCTCATCATGTCAGTCATTGAGAGAGATTGCAAACACTATGTTTCAAGCAATGTTTCACAAATACCAGCCTGCGAACGTGAAAATGAAAAGTTGTTCCTGTCCCTGTTTCCTCTCCTTTAGCAGTCCTCACACGAAGAGAACTTTCTCCATGACTACAGGACTTAGTACCAATATTGGCTCCGGCTCAAACGTTCCAGAAAGTTAACAAATTTGCACCTTTATCCCTCCCTGGCCTCATCTTTACATATCCCTTCAAACTACACTATCACTTGATTGGTCAGCGATCTTAAGTTCATTCGCTGCACATATGCAAGACACTGCAGGGAACAGAGAATGACTCACCCGTGTCTGCTGCTGTATAGCTCCTGTGTCCCTTGGAGCCAACTGTGAAATATCTCCAGGACTCTCTCATATGGATGCATATTGATTGGAGCTCATGTAACCGTTGAGGATCAAACTCATTGAAGACGAAAATGAAGCTCCCACTGGAAATAGAATATCTGTGAGTGAAAGAGAAAAGCAACGAGAAACCATTATTGTCTGCATCAAAATGTAGTGCTTCAGAATCCTAGTCTTAAGGATCAAGCACTTCCCTTACATGCCCCACAGATTTAGGGGCAGAGTTCTTTCGGGAGCTCTACACTTTGAATTTGAGGAGATACTCAGTAATGGATGTGTTCAGTGACACAGTTACTATCGAAAACTCACCTTCACGATTTATGTTTTGTGATGCTGTGTGAGGTATTTCGACAGAAATACCCCATTGAATGGATTAACTTATTTTATCGCACAGCATTGAGTTGACACAAGAGCACAGATGTAAGCACGTGCCAATTGAATATACTTTCTGCATAAACTACAGACGCAATGGATAGCATAATTCCAGCAATATGCAGAGGATTATCTGGCATTCAATTATCCGAATTTTGGATTTCTGGCAAGATCGTAAGGTCCCGTTGCCTGGTTCAACTATGTTATTTGGCATTCGATTATGTATCTAACAATATATTTGCATTGGGGAAGAGTGATCATAAATTGTTTATCAAGATAGAGAATGAAGAAAATGAGTCATATACTCGGATCCTGAATCTAACTGCAAAGATGGATTGAGGGACCTTAGTTAAAGAGGTTCTCAGTGAATAGACTTTGGCTAACGCTGAAGAAACGTTTGAATGAATTACAACAAGTATTCAGGTGCCTCCAGGTCAACAATAAAAAAAGGAAAGGTGAGAGTAGGCAGTCCTGCCTGACTCCAGAATTGATTGGGAAGCTTCTGATTCCCAACCTTTGATTGAGGCTGCACTAATGACGTTAGTGTAGAGCAATTGTGTATGTTCACAAATTCCCTCTCCAAAGTCCATTTCAGAGAGCGCATTACACTTGTAGATAAGTGATATCCTGACAAAGGCCTCCCTCTGGTCCAGGCTGGTGAGGCAGGCTTTCATCACCAACTATCCTTCACATAGGAAATCGTATCCCTAAACAGTGTGAGGCACTCAGGATTATTCTGACCGGTACAGGTAAGGTTATTGAGGGTAAATCACTGATTTTAAAGGTGACGTGTTCTGATCGGCGATGACATGGACAGAATTTTTAAAATACATACTCATCAATGAAATTGGTCAGCAGTCGTCGCTCTCCCCTTTCTGATTGTAGATGGGGTGGGGAGGATGACAAATTTCTTATGGAATCACACTACCTACCTGTTCGAAGCAGACTCTCCTGCACCACCAACAGGTCCTGGGCCAATCAAGGAGTTAGAGGTGAACACAATTCGGCTGGTAAGGCATCACTTCGGAAAAATGTAGTATTATCTGAGGACTGGATGTCTTTGGTAATCTTTTTCAGCGATAATGGCTGGTCCATCGTCTCCCATGTGCCGTTGCCTTTGACCTCTGTGAGAGAGGGCAGGAAAGACTGAGGGGCCACACTGTCTGTGAACTTCATGACCCACAGTCTGGCAGAAAAGGATTTGCTGATCCTGAGGATCTCAGACTATGGAGATGTCATTGAGCCATCTTCTCTCTTCAGGCTGCTGAACACATTGCTCTCCCAGTGCACCTCCGAGAAGGAAAAAACATGAACACATCTCATCTTTCTCCATAATGTGGACTCTGGATGGGGAGATTATCTTGGAGGCTTCTGAAGTAAAGAATGAAGCTCACTGACTTTTCACCTTCTGGAGGTTATTCATGACATCAACTCCAACCGTCTGCAACAGTAATGGGTTCTACACACTTTTCTGAAGTAATCTCCAATTCTCTCACTTCTTTACACAACCTTTGAGAATAAATATCTTCGTGATGTTCCCCTTGACAGATTTCCACAAGTCTGATGAAGACTCAAAGAGGGGCTTCACGTTTCTCCAACTTGTGGAACCCCTTTTAATCTCCTCCATGTTTTCTGGGATCAGCAGTTTCACTTTCAGATTCCACATTCCCTTGCAGTTCAGCAGGAGGTAGTGGTCAAAGAAGAACACTAACATGACATCAATGGATTATCCAGATCCAGCCTCTCTAGTGTCAATCCACAGGTGAAACACTCAGGTCCTTGGCAATCTCCCTTGTCCTCTTCAATGTGAATTTCCCTTTTCAGCTGGCTCCGGTGGCAGTTTAGACAGTGTTTAGACTCCTGAGTCCATTCACTTCTGATCATCAGGACAGCCACAACTTCTTTCTTCTTTTGTCTCTCGTCTTCAGCTTGGTCTTCTGCTCCTTGTGGCGGTGACGGTGGAGGAAGACGCCATCAGTGGTGTCTATCACAGCAGCGTTGTGAACCTGGAACAGGAATCCTGGTGTTGGTAGTGAAGTCGGTGTGGTAGGCTCAGATACGCAATCCCATAATCTTGATTGATTACATTGAACCAGGACATGAGCCCTTTCCTGAAGAAGGGCTTTTGCCCGAAACTTCGATTCTCCTGCTGTTTGGTTGCTGCCTGATCTGCTGCGCTTTTCCAGCAAAACATTTTTCAGCTACATTGAACCAGTGTTAATAAGACAGTGGAACTGAGGTATTAAACCAGGAAGCTCGCAGCATTCATTGTCAAATTCAATCAAACCAGACTAATACACAAGCGTTCACCTTGATTGCCCATTGAATGGCTTGTTGATGAGACATGGTCACAGTATTTGGGGTGGACCAACTGATTTTCAGTTGAACTGTTTTTGAGATGGCAATTAAAAAGTGTAACTTTAAATACCAAAAAACTGTCATATGGAACATCCTTCCTGAAATAGAAACTGAATTTAAATTATGCTAATTACATTGTTATATTCTAACATTGCTAAGCTAATGCATTTGCAAATGACCTGAATAATTAGCTCAAAGAAGTTCAGAAATCACACGAAATCAAACAAATTGTTCGATAACCTGATGTTGTGTGATTATTGACCTTGTCCACCCAAGTCCAAACCAGCAGCTCCACGTCATCGCTAAAAGAAGCCAGTCAATCAGAGAAATCCCCCACACACTCCAGAGAATATCTGGACAAAGAAGGAGGAAGAACAGCCCCAACTGCTGTTCGACAAGATTAGATTACTTACAGCGTGGAAACAGGCCCTTCAGCCCAACAAGTCCACACTGACCCGCCACCCACACGCCTACATTTACCCCTTACCTAACACTTCGGGCAATTTACCATGGCCAATTCACCTGACCCGCACATCTTTGGACTGTGGGAGGAAACCGGAGCACCCGGAGGAAACCCGGGCAGACATGGGGAGAACGTGCAAACGCCACACGCCTGAGTCGGGAATTGAACCCAAGTCTCAGGCGCTGTGAGGCAGCAGTGCTGACCACTGTGCCACCGTGCCGCCCATGTAATCGAGGATTTTAAACTAATGTGTTGACATAGACATTTCAGAACTGGAATGTTACTCAGGATATTCCAGGGAAAGACTGGTTTTGTAAAGTTGGATATTTATCTGTCTTGTGTTTCAAAGATAATAAACCACGTTTCACTATTAGTGTAAAACGAGGCCCAATAAGTAAACAAGTCGATTTGATCATTCGGAAATGAAGCTTTCAGGGATATTGTCAATGTCGACAGGGAAATGGCCAACACGTTGATGAATCACTTTAATTCAATATTTTCCAGTTGGAAAGATCAACAAGTAAAGTTTCTCTAATGTCCATTGGGGAAGGAAACTGCCACCTTTACCTGTTCTGAGCTGTATGTGACTCCAGAAATGTGGTTGACTCTTAACTGCCCTCTGGAATGGGCATTAAATGCTGTTCTGACAGTGAAATTCTTCTCCTCTATAAGGCCACAGACGTTTTGCTGCAGTTATAGAAAACCTGTTTTAAATCTCACTTGAAATACTGTGAGCGGAAAGAGCCAGGCACTACACCTTCAGAAGTATATACTGGCCTTCGAGGGAGGACAGCAGAGATTTGCAAGAGTGATATGTGGCCTTAAGAATTTAGTTATGAAGTGGAACTGTACAAATCAGTCCTTGATTCTCCAGAGACTAGGAGACAGAGTAGATAAAGATAAACTATTTCCATTGTTTGGGGTTCCCAAACAAATGGACACAGTCTGTGAATTTGAGCCTGTGCGATCAGGAGCGATGTTGGGAAGCACTCCTACACTAACAAGCTGGTGGAGTTTGTAACTCTCTTGCACAAATAGCATAGACTCTGGATCAGTTGTTAATTTTAAATCTGATATAGTTTTTTCGTGAAATGTAATATTAAGGGATAAGGCACATGTACAGGTGTATGATGTTAACTCACAGATCAGCCACTGATTGCCTGAACAGGCTCGTGGGGCTGAATGGCCTGTTGTTATCTCCCAATGACGATCAATCTCCTGCCAGGGCATTAACATCCTTCCAAAAGTGTAATGCTCATAAGTGGGCAGAGCTCAGTTTTAACCCATTCCGAGCATTTCGCTTCCTAAGAGTTCAAAACAGGTCTCCTTCCCTCAACTGTGGCTGAAACAGTGAATTATAAAGGTTTCACATCTCCCTGACCTTTGTGTTCTAACTGGACTTTGTATGGCTTTTTACATGCTTACCCAATTTCCCACTTCCCAAAAATAAAAGTGCATCTCCAATTCTTGATGGTAATATATCCTGACCAGAATAGGGCCACTTTATTTGTATTATCACTCCTTACCAACCTGATCAAAGCTTTCTAACTTCCTACATGATCTGCTGTTTGCCTGTCCCTTTCACTGGTTAACAGTGTAACATGCATCCATAAATATCCCACGAAGCGTAATAGCTGCAATATTTCAAAAAATGCATACAATCCTTATTTAAAGTGCTGTTCCACAGAACAGATAGCCAGAGACTTGAAAATTTCACTCTAAATCTTGTTTTTAATTCAATGGATAAGCCATTGCTTAGTTTTCAATGATTGAATGAGTGTACTGCTAGCACAGACAAAAGCAACAGCACTGGAATAATAGGGACCATTCGGCACCTTCTCTGTCCTGTCCCCTAGGAACAGGCAGCCATTCAGCTGTGTTTTTTCTCCACAATTTCATCCAGACTTTCTGAGGTTTCCCATCAATTTTTGTTTTTGTTTCTGATTTAAAACGTCTGCAGTTCTACTGGTTTTTATTCAGTCCCTTCTCCAGCCTGTCACACAGGAAGAGGTCATTCAGCAGGGGGGAGCAATGGCCTAGTGGAATTATCACTGGACCTTTCATGAAAGCGTGCAGGTAATGGAGAATTTGAATTCAATACAAGCCTGGAAATAAAGAGTGCAAGGATGACGATAAATTCAATACTGATTGTCCGTTCATTTGCATCCTTTAGAGAGGGCTACCTGGTCTGGATGACATGTGACTGCATACTGGTAAAAATATGTTTGAATCTTAACTGCCCTCTGGAGTGGGCATTAAATGCTGTGCTGATAGTGAAACTCTCAATCCCATATAATGGCACAGACGTCTTGCTGCAGCTACAGAAACCCCTTGTTATGTCTCACTTGAAGTACTGTGAGTGGAGCCAGGCGCCTCACTTAAGGAAGGATATTTTGGGCTTGGAGGGAGTGCAGTGTAGATTTGCAAAAATGATACCTGGACTTTAGGGATTTAGTTTTGAGGCGGTACTGTACAAATTAGGCCTTGTTTCTCGAGAGATTGCGAGACAGAGTTGGCAAAGATCAACTATTCCTACTGTTTGTGGATTCTAAAACTAAGTGACTTAGTCTGTGAATTTTAGCAAGTGCAATCAGGAAAGATGTTCAGAAGCACTCCCACACAGAAAAGCTGGTGGAGTTTGTAACTTGCACAAACGGCATGGATTCTGGATCAGTTGTTAATTTTAAATCTGAGATCTTTTTTTTAGTTAAACGTAGGTAATAAGGGATAAGGCACAAGCACAGATGTGTGAAATTAGCTTGCAGATCAGACATTGACTGCTGAAACAGGCTCATTGTTATATTGCCATGACGATTAATCTCCTGCAAGGCATCAACATCCTTCCTAAAGTGTAGTGCTCAGAAGTGGGCAGAGCTCAGTTTTAACCTTTCACAAGCCGTTTGCCTTTCAAGAGTTCAAATCAGGCTTCCTTCCTACAACTGTGGCTTATAAAGGTTTAGCAACATTTCCCTGACCTTTGTATTCTAACTGAAATTTGTATGTTGTTTTTTACAAGCCTACCCAACTGCCCAAAAATAAAAGTACATTACCAATTCTTGATCATCTCCAGAATAGGGCCACTTTATTGATATTATCGCTCCTTACCAAACAGATTAAAGCTTTCTCAATTTCTAAATGATCTCCCATTTGCCTGCCCCTTTCACTGGTTGGCAGTATAAAATTCACTAATAAATATCTCACTAACTGATAGTGAATAGCTGCAATATTTAGAATACTGCAAGCAACCCTTTTCTAAAATATTGTTCAACAGGAGATCAGATAGCCAGAGACTTGAAAGTTTCACTCCAGATTTTGTTTTTAATTCAATTGACAAAGCATTGTTTAATTTTCGATGATTGAACGAGTGTGCTGTTGGCATTGCATAGCCAACAACACTGGAATAGGATGAGGTCATTCAGACCCTTCTTTGGTGGCATTTCCAGTGGAACAGGCAGCCATTCCCCTGCGATTTCGCTCCACGGTTGCTGAAGCTTTGCTGGGTTTTCCCAGCATTTTCTGTTTTTGTTTCTGATTTACAGCATCAGCAGCTCTTCTGGTTTTCATTCAGTCCCTTCTCCAGCGTGTTACACAGGAAGAGGTCACTCAACAGGAGGAGGCAATGGCCTAGTGGAATCATCGCTGGACTGTTCATGAAGGCGTCCAGGTCATGTCCTGGGGATATTGAATGCAATGCAATTCTAGAAGTAAAAAGTTCAAGGATGATCACAAATCTGCTGAGTGTCAGTTCATTTGCGGTCATAGCCTTTAGAGAGGGTATCTGCTGTCCATACATTGTCAGGATGACATGTGACTCCATACCGACAACAATGTGGTTGAAACCTAACTACCTTCAAGATAATTAGTGATGGACAATAAATGCTGGCAAAAGCCAGTCACTCTGTCATCCCATCAATGAATATAAACGCCCCTTTTAACGTCCAAATACAGAATAAAGAGAGGAGGCAATTACGTTTATTTTCAGAAAGTAAAGAGGAGCATTAGAAAGCCATTTGTCCCCGCTCATGCGAGTACAAGACGAGTAGAAGGGCATTACATCAGTCCACACTGCTCTACAAGAAAAATACTAAGGCAGGAGAGAAAAGGCAAGTGTGAGGAGTGGGGGGTGGGTTATATTAGGTGCAATGGCAATTGGATGGGGGATAAGAGAGTGGTAAGATATCCCAACTGAATCCAGTTCCACCTGTCAGCATCCGGCCCATATCCTTCCAAACACTTCCTATTCATACACCCATCCAGATGCCTTTGAAATGTTGCAATTGTACTAGCCTCCACCACTTCCTCTGTCAAATAATGCTGTACACATACCACACTCTGCGTGAAAACGTTGCCCCTTTGGTCTCATTTATATGTTTCCCTAAACATTTGCCCTCTAGTTTTGGACTCCCCCAGCCCAGGGAAGCGACTCGTCTTTTTGTCCTATCCATGCCCTTCATGATTTTATAAACCTCGATAAGGCCACTTCTTGGACTCCAGGGAAAACAGTCCGAGACTATTCAACCTTTCCCTATAGCTCAAATCATCCAGCCCTGGCAATATTCTTGTAAATCGTTTCTGAACACTTCCAAGTTTTGCAACATCCTTCTGATAGGAATGAGACCAGAAATGCGTGCAATACTCTTAAAGTGGCCAAAAAAAATTGTCCTTTACGGCCGCAACGTCATCCCAAATCAATACTGTGACCAATAAAGGATGCATACTAATACCCTTCTTCACTATCTTTTCCAAATGTGACTCCACTTTCAAGGAGTTATGAACCTGCACTTCAAGTTATCTTTGTTCTGCAACACTCCCTAGGAACTTACAAATAATTGCATAAGTCCTGCTAAGATTTCCCAAAATGCAGTGCCTCGCATTTATCTAAATTAAACACCATCTTCCACTTCTCAGCCCATTGGTGAATCTGACAAGATCCCTCTGTATTCTGAGGCAACCGTCTTCGCTGTCCACCACATCTCCACTTTTGGTGTCACTTGTAAACTTTTTAACGATACCTCTTCTGCCCAAATCCAAATCATTTATATAAATGACGAAAAGGAGTTGACCCAGCACCAATCCTTGTAGCAGTCCACTGGTCACAGGCCTCGAGTCTCCAACATCACCCTCTGTCTTCTACCTTTGAGCCAGTTCTTAATCGAAACGGCCTTTTTTGCCTGTCTTCCATGAGATCGAACTTATCGAACCAGTTTCCCATGGGTTACCTTGTCGGATGACTTACTGAAGTCCATATAGATCATGTCCACCATTCTGCCCTCATGAATCCTCCTTTTCACTTCTTCAAAAAACTCAATCAAATCTGTGAGGCATGATTTTACACACAAAAAGTCATGTCGACAATGAGTCCTTGCCTTTCCAAATACATGGGTCTAGATTAGAGTGGTGCTGGAAAAGCACAGCAGTTCAGGCAGCATCCGAGGAGCAGGAAAATCGCCATTTTGGGCAAAAGCCCTTCATCAGGAATAAAGGCAGGGTGCCTGCAGAGTGGAGAGATAAAGGTGTGGGGTGGGGGAAAGTCGCAAACAGTATAATAGGTGAATGGGGGTGGGGATGGACGTGATAGGTCAGAGAAGAGGGGAGGGAAGGTAGCAAAGAGTACAACGGGTGAATGTGGGTGGGGATGGAGATGATAGGCCAGAGACAGGGTGGAGTGGATAGGTGGAAAGGAAGCTAAGCCCATAGGACTGGTCATCGGGACGGTGATGAGCTGGAAGGTTGACATCTATGTGGATTACACCAGTTTCTTCATTTTCCCTTCCCCCACATCACCCCAGCTCCAACCTTCCAGGTCAGCACCAGTCCCCTGAACTGTCCTACCTGTCTATCTGCCTTCCCACCTATCCACACCGCCTCCTCTCTGACCTATCACCTCCATTCCCACCTCTATTCATCTATTGTACTCTATACTAAATTCTCCCCACCCCTACCCCCTCTTATTTATCTCTTCACACTGCAGGCACTCTGCCTATATTCTGATGATGAGTTTTTGCCCGAAACGTCGATTTTCCTGCTCCTCGGATGCTGCCCGAACTGCTGTGCTTTTGCAGCACTACTGTAATCTAGGCTCTGTTTTTATCTTTTTCCAAATACATGTATATCGTGTCCCTCAGGATTCCATTCAACAATTTGCTGACCATCGACGTCAGGCTCACCATTCTATAGTACACTGCCTTGTCCTTACTACGCTTCTGAAACAGTGGCACCACGTCAGCCAACTTCCAGTGTTCCAGCACATCGATGACACAGATTTCTCAGCAAGTGGATCTGCAATCATTTCCCTAGCTTTTCAGAGAGGTCTAGGGTACACCGTTTCAAGTCCTAAGGAGTTATCCACTTTTATGCATTTCAAGACATCCAGTACTTCCTCCACTATATTGTGGACATTTTCAAGGTGTCGCCATCTACTTTCCTCATTTTATATGTTCCATGTCCTTTTCCACAGTGAACACTGTTGCAAAATACTCGTTTAGTTTCTCCCCCATTTCCTGCAGCTCACCACTTAGCTCACCTTGCTCATCTTTGAGGGCCTTATTCTCTCCCTCGTTACCCTTTTGTCCTTAATGTATTTGTAAAAGCCCTTGGGATTCTCCTTAATTCTATTTGCCAAAGCTATCTCATGTCCCCTTTTTGCCTTCCTGATTTCCCTCTCAAATATACTCCTACTTCCTTTACACTCTTCTAAGGATTCATTCGATCTATCTTGTCTATATGTGGCATATGCTTCCTTCTTCTTCTTAACCAAACCCTCAATTTCTTTAGTCATTCAGCATTCCCTCCACCTACCAGTCTTTCCTTTCACCCTAACAGGTATATACTTTCTCTGAACCTCTCGCTATCTTATTTCTGAAGGCTTCCCATTTTCCATGCTTTCCTTCACCGCCAAACATCTACTCCCAAACGGCTTTTTAAAGTTCCTGCCTAATACCATCAAAATTAGCCTTCCTCCAATTTAGAATTACAACTTTTAGAGCGGTCTCAGTACTTAAAACTAATACAATTATGGTCTCTGGCGCCAAAGTGCTCCTCCTCAGTGACCTGCCCTCCCTTATTTCCCAAGAGTAGCTCAAGATTTGTACCTTCTCTCGTCGGGACATGCACATACTGAATCCCAAAAACATTCTTGTACCCACTTAATAAATTTCTCTCCATATAAACCTTATTGCACTCTATTACTCTGTATTTCATCATTTTTTTCTATTTCCCATTATTTAATAATCTCTATAACCCTGTATGTAATTCACTCACTTCACCAGTGTTCAATTCTCTCCCGATAACCCTGTCTTTCCCTTCTCTCTCTCTGTATTTAAGCCTTCATCTGTGTTCCATCCCCACTCTTCACTCCCTTGTAATCACTCCACTCTCTGTCAGTGTGAATTTAGCCTCCACTGTTATTCTTTTCTCAACCCAATCGTTATCTGTTTTCGATCTTCTCCATTTCCTTGTCGTTAACCGACTCCGTTTCTTTGTATTCAACCATCTCCCTGTTACTGTGTTTTGAATGCTGTTGCAAATTTTATATTCTCACACTTACTCTCTCTAGCAACCGGTCCATTTAAACTGCACACATGCCAACCATTAATCTTTGCTCTGTATTCAACTTTCTCCCTATTACTCTCTAATTCGCCCTCTCACAATTGTTCTTTGTTTCATCTTCCCCACTCTGGACTTAACCATTTTTGTTCTTCTGCATTTAATCCTGTCCCTGCTATGCTGTATACAACAGTCTCCTCATGAGTCTCGATTTATTTCTTTTTCGATCACTCAGTGTTAACGCCCCTTCCTTTTCTCCTTATGTATCTCCCCTGTGTTCAACTCTCTCCCTCCTATTCTGTATTATATCCTCTCAAGTTCCGCAAAAGTGGTAATGTATCATCAAGTCACTCTGCATTCGCACTTGCATAGTACATGCGGCTGACCCAGCCAATACAAAGCTGGCTCATTGATTGAGCATAACCCCTGACAGTCCTGTTGACATCTGTCAGCCAGGACTCCCTGATGTTAACATGGTAACAGCCCCAAACAGGGGATTCATATTCAATAAGATCCATCTGGCTGACTTCAGTACAATCCCTGCAGCTTGCCCTGAATTAACCCTCTTCCTGTGTCCCTGTAATCTGGAATCTTCCGCTTATATCATGTATACTTCTATCCCTATTAATTTATTTTAAATGCTCTCATTTTTCTGTCTTCAGCCCTCCGCTTTTTTCCTGCATTTAACTCTCTTATTAAACCTATTATTCTCCACTTAACCCCCTTCTGTAGTCTAGTAATTTTCTCCACATTATTCTCTCATTATTGCAATATTTAAACATCTCTCTCTCTGTATTTGTCCATCCCTCTTTTCCAATTGCTCTTTAATTATTGCCCTCCACCATCACCTCCATTCTACAATATGTGTTTAATCTCTCTGATTACCAGAGACGGTTTTCCCTCCATGATCATTTGGACATCCGATATAATGCGACCGATACTGCTCTGTGCTACCGCCCCTCTGCCCAATGCTGGGACTGCAGATCCATCCCAAAGTGCTGCAGGAGCACAGCAGCAGCCCCACACCATCAGATGCAGTATTACTGATGGGAAGTCGAAAGTCACAACTTTAACATGAGCTAATACAGTGATGATGTATAAATAGGAACAGCTACAATACACAACGGGATTTGCATCAAAAACAGGAACAGTTGTAATGTGCAACAATATTTCGATACAAACTCAAAAATCTCAAACACAAACAAACTTGAGATCCAATGCACAATAATATTCCATGTAAACACAATCAGCTCCAGTACACAACAATATTTGTCCAGACACAAAACGTTTTAATATATCACATGTAATAATGTGCATATGAATGACGTGCAGAAAGTATGTGAATGTACTGTTGCTAAATTTGCAGATGACACAAAAAATCGGTGGGACGTCAAGTTGTGACATTATATGTGCTTTCTAAGGTACAGGGATGGTGGTGGCCTTCTTGAAGGAGATGCAGTCTTCAGCTTGTTGGAGGGAGAGTTAGAAGATGGCAGTGAATTTCTCCAACAGTTGTAGAGGATCTAGGCACATGACCAGGACTCCATCCAGGCCCGTCGCGTTCCTTGTTGTGCCTCTCAGTAAAAATGTTTTGACATGTGCAGCGGTAACTGAAGGAACAGGTGTGTCTGGGGCTTTTGGGGCAGGCGTGACTGCGCCACTGGCATTCTGCTCAAACTGAGCAGAGAAAGGATTGAGCGCCTCAGGGAGGGATGTGTCTTTGTCTGCTATCTTTCACTGTTGTATTTTGCATCCAGTAATGTCGGCAGGATCTGTTTAGTAGGTATGGGCTTCTCACGTCTGGTACTCCCTCTTAGCATCCCTGATGGCCCTGTGAAGATCAGATTTGGATTCCCTATTTAAGTCTGGATCTTCCCATATGAATCTTGCCTGTCTGGTCTTCAGTCGGGAATGGATTTCCTGGTTCATACAAGGTTTCACTTGGGGAACACTGAGATCCACTTATGCAACACTTTTTGCGAAAAATGCCCGTGAAGGTGGTTAGACATCCAGGTTTTATTCTTAATAGTTGAAAACGGTTCATTCCACCAATTCTAAGCAGTCCTGGAGAGTGTCATTTACAACCCCAGATCGGCATTGTACTTCCTTTTGTGAAGCATCCTCCCATTTCAGCTTCTGCTTGCAACTTTTCCACACGTAGGAGAGACTACAACCTGAGGGCACAGCCTCAGAGCGAAGGGACCAGCTTTGGAATTGAGATGAGGATTAATTTCCTCAATCAAAGGATGGCTAATCTAAGGTCATCATTGCTGTAGAGGGCTGTAGAAGCCAGGACATTGAGTGCGTGATGCTGCTGCTCCTTTACTCAGGTTTTGATGTCCTTGGAGTTTTATTCCTAGAATGTTTGTAAATGCTGTGCTTCCGGGATGTGTAGCTTGGATGGGTTGGAGGGTCAATGTCATGTTATCTACCAGATACTGCCGCAGGCAAAAGGCTTTCAAGTGTAAAAGCAATTCACAGGAGAGTGGGAAATTCTCACAGCTCACTCCGATTTAGAATCGTTTAGTGTTAGAAAGTTGTGAGGTTTTTTTAGCCTGTTGTTCAAAGTAACAGCTGCATGGAAGAAGTTATTTCATGCTGAATCTTTCTCTGACATCTGTCCTGTAAGACCCTGTATTTGATTTTACCTTTTATGGCAAGTGGTGTTTACGGGGATTGTTGCAGGAATTTAGAGAAATCATAAAGTTGGGATAGTCTGTTGTCTTTTCCGAGGTTAATTCTTCTCTATTCTATTCTCTTTTGTTTGTGTTTTATTTGGTAATCTATGAAGAAATCTCGTTTTCAATAAAATTGAGGAATGTTGACCAGCTCCATCACTCCTGGAATATCCATTTACACCTGCTCAAAACACGTCGAAATGTTAGTGTCTGTATTACTATTTTGAAATGTTTTCAGAGGGTCTGGCCTGGTCCATAACAAATGCATTACAACTAGAGATATATGGGTTCCTGAGTTGTTCGACTAGTTATAGCTAGAAACACAGCCAAGGCTTTCTCTGTCAAAAATGTTATCTTCAGTTTCAGACAATAAATGCCCACAGAACGATCAAAGGAGAAAAGGCGAGCCAGGCAGAACAGTCTGTGGCTGCAGTGACCAGAACAAAGATAGCACTGCACACGGGGGTGATGTCCAGGAAACACCTTGAAAAGTAAAAGTGTCTGAGTGGCCACAGTATGATGTTAGTGACAATGCCACAGCCTAAAGGCAGCATGTTGAGCAGTTAGAGAGGCTGTACTTTCCCCCTGAAAGAAACAAAACCACCAGGAAATTAACTAGAAAAGACAGAAGGTAAAATGGAAATTGTAAATAACTGATCAAACAATCTCTGCTCTGTCCAGAGAGCAACGGAAAATCGTAGTACCGAACTGGGTCAGGAGAGAGAGATCAGATGTCACGTTTAAACATGACAGCTCCAAGCCTGACTCGTTTCAAAGCTGCTCACTCTTGACTTTAATTAATTGGGATGAGATAGTTGACAGAGGAGAAGGGGGCATAATATTAAAGGTGAAAGGTAAGCGGTTTTGAGCAATTTGGAGGAACAGACTTTCAACCAGAGAGTGAGGTGGATCTCGTAATTCAGTGCTTCAGATATTATCTGGAAGAACCCTTGAAGTGTCATAATATTCAAGATGACAAGTATAATGCTGAAATCTGAAACAAGTGTTAATTTAGTGCACCTTCGAAAACAAAAACTTGATGGGCCGAAGGACCTCTTGGTTAGGTTCCATGATTATAAGAATTGCTGCTGGGAGGCAGGTTGGGAACTGAACATTGTAATTAAATCAATCAAAAAACTGAGGTTGCTGAAAGCATAAAACAAAAGTAAAAGAAACTGTTGAAACTCAGCAGGTATGGCAGCATCTAAGGAAAGAGAACAGTGTTACCAGAATGACTCTTAATCAGAACATCTTCATCTGAACATGGGTAACTAGAATCAAAATATCATCACAGATTTCTTCCCCCAAAAGACTGTATCGTTGTAAACAAAGGAGAGGTGTTCATTTCAAAGAGGGAATTAAGGTTCAAACTTTTGATATTCATCTGCTATGGAACATTTGTTAGTCTGCACTACCCATACTCGAGGTTACTCCCAATGCTATATGAGTTGTTGCACGTGAGAAAATGCAGTTATTCAATGGAAAATGCGAACAGACCTGGCAAAGGTTTGTTTCCTCATTCAGGGCAACAAAAATAATCTAAGCCCTCTCTCTGATGATAAAGTGAGGATCTGCTAATTACTAAATCCCTCATAGTATGTTTTGGAAAGTCAACAATTCATTATGACATTTTGCAAATATCCTAATTATGCATGTAGTTTGAGTCAGCAAAGAACACAACTTTCAAATCGGGAAAGATGACCTTTTTATTACATTGTTTTTGCATTGTATTACTTAAAATGCTGAAATTGGATTGTTGACGTTTCTTGAATAAAGTACATTATGCAAAACAAACAGACAATTCACTACTGCAATTATTGAACGCAACGCATCCCATCCGTGTATAATGAAAAATAATATGGTATACGTCCAAACGTTTTGACTCCCAATTGTGTTCTGATCATGTCAATAGTAATTATAATTTAAACTGATAAATCCGAATATCCAGTAGTTCATGGACAGAACGTGATTTCGCAATATTCCTTTAAAAAAGACTTCCACTTTCATGTGAAAATTTCTTAGTTAAAATTGTTCGTCCCATGAAGAATGACTTCATGGATTGTAAAAATTGCGAAGCTACAGTCATTTCTTCAAGATGCAACTGGTAGGTAACCGCATCCTCTGGAATTCACGTTAACATTCCACAGTGTTCCAGCCATTCTTTAGAACTGCCGGAAATGTACAGCAAAGAAGCAGGCCATTCAGCCCAGTAAGTGAATTCGCTTTAATGTTCCTCAGCTTTTCTACAATCGCAAACAAACGCAGGTTAGTTATGCCATTGAAAGAGGCCATGCATGTCTGGATCGACAGAATAAACCGTCTAATTGATCTCATCCCATTTTCCAGCAGATTGGCCCTTAAAGATAACTTCACTTCAGGTGCAGATCCAGGTTTTCTTTAAATCAGTTGAACTTTTCCAGCTGACGCCTCCCCTCCCCATGAAACTGGGAAGTGAATTCCAGACATACGATCACCCTCTGCATGAAAGGCTTAGTCCTCATGTCCCCTGTAACCCTTCCATCAATCAGTATCCCTCTTGGACCCTGAGGAATGATCCTCCGTTCGGTAACAGGTCTCCATTTAAGACGCTAGTTATTTGAACACCTCAATCACATCACCTTTATCTCCTATGTTCTGGTGAAAATGAAACTAAGCTATCCATCTTCCCTCAGCGCTGCGGTAATTTCTTCATAGTCGCAACAGTCTTGTAAAACTCTTCAGTCCTCTCCTGGTGCAGCTGTGTCCTCACTATTAGCTGGTGATCAGAACTGTACACACTACTGCAGCTGTTTGCAATTCAACGTCTTATGTACTTCTAGTGTGATAGGGCTGGCAGAGGGAGAGGGAGATGGGTTGAATCTGGTGCAGGTTGACGGGGCAGTAATTTGGGGAGGAGAAATATGGTACTCTCTGCAGTTTCCGATTGAAAGGGTAATTTCCCGAAATTTCCCGGAAAAGCTGAAAAGTTATGCAGCAGAAAGTTCAAATTCCCAGGCAGTTTCTTCAGTATCCACTGTGATGGGAATTCTGCAAGGTCCT
The DNA here is from genome assembly GCF_020745735.1 of Hemiscyllium ocellatum. Taxonomy (NCBI): domain Eukaryota; kingdom Metazoa; phylum Chordata; class Chondrichthyes; order Orectolobiformes; family Hemiscylliidae; genus Hemiscyllium; species Hemiscyllium ocellatum. Next base: position 15,847,378 of record NC_083440.1, on the reverse strand, counting down.
GGGAATCTGAGACTAATTCACCAATTAATCTCCCTTGTGTAAAGGTGGCCTCAATAGGCCCATGTATCATTGCCAGTGGCAGCATGAAAATGCAGCGAATCCTCAGACGATTCATATCAATTCAATCATGAAAACCAGTTACAAGGAATTGCCACAATCGAAACAGTCGTGTAAAACATTTTCCGCCCATGATTAATATAAAACATCATTTTCTGTCTGAATCTCTTTATGCAGGCAATTCCTCTGTACTCAGCGCTGAGGTGATACAATGTCATGATACTTACTGACATCGCCTGGAAGTCTGTTGCATTACAAAATGGTTCAATTCATTTTTAAAATAATTGTACAAACTGATAACGACGGCAAGTTAACTCCCAGCTATGACAGAGTATTTTTAGAACTGAAGTTTATTGGTTCAAATCTCAATCGGTCAAAACAACCTTTGCAAAATGAGTATTGAGTAAATTCAAAACATCACTACAGCGTGCAAGTAGATCAATTGGCTGATCGAGGCTATTCTGACCCGAGGAGAAAGTGAGGTCTGCAGATGCTGGAGATCAGAGCTGAAAATGTGTTGCTGGAAAAGCGCAGCAGGTCAGGCAGCATCCAAGGAACAGGAAATTCGGCTTTTCGGGCATAAGTCCTTCATCAGGTTATGCCCAAAACGTCGAATTTCCTGTTCCTTGGATGCTGCCTGACCTGCTGCGCTTTTCCAGCAACACATTTTCAGCTACCCTGACCCAACAAAGGGATCCCTCTCAGACCCACTCCCTGACACTGTGAGACAGCAGAGTGCCACTCTATGCTGCAGCATTGACAAAGCAACACAATACAGCCTACTTTGAAATCTCTTTTTAATTCAGTTCATCCTCCACTTTGCTTTGACCATTTGGAAATTAAATTCCAACTCTGAGAACTTTCTCATCAACACTGGGATGTGGCTTCCGTGGTTATCAATGGCTGTTCTGTAAACGGATGACAGTTGGTAATGGAGATGACACATTGCTTGTTTTAACAAATCCAGTATCGCAACAGATTTCCTCACCTTGCACGGATACAGCTTCTAAATCGAACATAAGTTCTTCAGTGAAGGCAATACTTGAAACAAGTAAAATACTCACTGAAAATTGCCCTCAAAGATTACTTAAGCTCAAATGAATACAGATCTTCCTACAGATAACTACAGAGCCTGTAGTGGTGGGGAAATGGGACTTGGTGTGAATACTGATAACCGACAGAAAATAGAGAGCAAGAATAAATATACCATTATAAGCTAGTCAGGTAGGTATTAGTGAGTTCTGCAGGGGCTGATTCTTGAGACACAGTCATTGAAATTCTCTGTCAATGACTGAGGTGATGCGATCATGTGTTACATTGGCTAACATAATGTTGGGTGGGACAGTATAATAGAAGAAGGACATAAGATCGCCGAAAAGGGGAAGGAAATGTTCAGTGAGTGAAAAACACAAAATAGTCAGTGCAATATCATGTGGGGAAATATGAGGCATTGTTCCTTCATTTCAGTCTTGCAAAGATTTCGCGCCAATGATCAATATATAGATTTGTAAGTTAGTCCTAAATCAAGAGCCAACAATAAGCCTCTCTGTCCATTTGGGGCGAGTGAATTCGCATATTCTCTTGAAAGGTTTACTCCTCTCAGATCTTTCTAAATTTGAGGATCACAACACTGGGTTTGAGCCATTTCTCACCTTGCTGTGCAGCATTCATTCTGGTCAATCAATGCTGCCCTCAAATAGACATGGACTCCCAATTCCCCAGGATTTTTTTTTGTTTTTCCCTGTTTATAAAATCAGGGTCGGTGCTCTGGTAACATCAAATGGCAACCATAACATCAAATCCCAAAATAGTTGTCTGACTCAGAATCCTCAGTTCTGATTTGATAGAGTCCAGGATGGTATATTGCCTCAACAGTGCGCAGGGTCAAGGACATCACAGAACAACTTCAGCACATCTTGCGTGTGGAGTGGGATTGGGGTGGGGCATGGATAGGCACTAGATAGTGTGCAAAGTACACTAGATACTGCGCAAAGTCCCAGGCATCCTGGTCCACAGTGGCACCAGCAATGTTTGGAAGCGTAATAACCCTTCAAAGTCCAGAATCCTTCATAAATCACCCTTTATTTCGAAATGCAGCAACTTTAACAATAGCCTTTCGCAGATTCAGGGATCCAGCATCTCAATATCACCCTTTGCCATCAGCTCGGGCCCAAGTAAGGAACTCATATCCTATGGTGTTCAGCTGGGTGACCTCCTGACAATGACAAGTAGAAAAAGCAATGAAGTCCTGTAAGTAAAATTCTGCAATTCGGGTAAGAGAATGAAAAGCTGATACCCGGTTACTTCATGTGCACATTAGGGCATATGAAAGTATGGCAAGCAATATTGGTTCGAGGAGGAAGGTTTGTGGTGATCTCGATTATTGGTGAGGTTTCTGGCCTGGCGCAATCTGAATGCATCGGAATCGTGGGTTCTTGTATAACTGGATGCGGATTGCTACTCTCCTGGGGAGCTATGCCACCGCTGTTGTGGAATATTAGATCAGATCTGTCAGAGGGTTGGGAAACTGGGATTCAGCTGAGTTAGCAGGGATGTGAAGCTGGGCAAGGGAAGTAAACAATCTGTGAGTGAAAGGGAAAAGCAGCAGAAACCCGTTCTGGATCTGGAAAGATGTTCTGCTTCAGAAGCCTGGCCTTCCACATCAAACAATTCACTCACATGTCTCACAGAGTTGGGAACAGGGATCTTTCTGGAGCGTTTTATGTTAATTTTCGGGGGATCCTCAATAACGTAAGCATTAAATGATACAGCTACTGTTGACAGCTCACCATGATTATTTATTACTTGTGATGATGCGTGAGGCACTTGATTACAAACAGACTGGAAGAACATGTCAAAATCTTGAACTGCTTATAATCAGTCAAGACCTTAAAGCCATATGGCACATTGAAATGGCTAATTCCAGGGTGAAAATATGTTGCCGGTTAAAGCACAGCAGGTCAGGCAGCATCCAAGGAACAGGAAATTCGACGTTTCGGGCCAGATCCCTTCATCAGGATTGAGGAAAGGGTGCCAGGCAGGCTAAGATAAAAGGTAGGGAGGTGGGACTCTCTCCTCCAGGGTGGCCTGGTAATTCCGTGGTTTGCTGTGCTGCCTCACAGCACCCGGGACCCAGGTTGCGAATCCAGCCTCAGGTAACTGTCTGTGAGGCGCTTGCACATTCTCCCTGTGGCTCTGCGGGTTGCCTCAGGTTTCTTTCCACAATCCAAAGGTGTGCAGGTCACGTGAATTGGCCATGCTAAGTTGCCCAATGTGTTCATGGGCACTTGGTTGTTTGCATTGGCTCGTGTAATGGATTTGGATGTGATGCTTTCTGGAGGGTTGTTATGTACTTGTTGGGCCGAAGGGCCTGTTTTGACATTGAATGAAGAAATTGATTCTGAAATCCAGGTCCTGATTCTAAATAAAGAGAACAACAAGGAATTGATGCATAAATGGGCAATGATGGATTGAGCAATTTCTCTAAAAATGTACTCAGTGCGTAGGCATTAGGTAAACAATAAGAAAAGGACAACCATTATTCACTGCCCTCTCGTGCAACAATAAAATAGGAAAGGAGAGAGTGAGCAGCCCTGTCTCACTCTAAATCTAGTCAGAAATCTTTGTGATTCCCATCCATATATTGAGACTGCGCTACTGATGTTGGTGTAGAGCAGTCTGATACATTTGCAGGTTCTCTCACCAAAGCCCAGTTTGCAGAGCACATCCCACATGGAGGTGTACAATGTCCCGTAAAAAGCCATCTCTTCGCCCAGGCTGATGAGATAAGCGTACACCTCCCCATTCTGCACATGGACGTTATTAACTCTGAGGACCACGAGGGTCTCATAGAACATCTTGCTCGCTACAGATGACCTTAGTCAGGATTCTGGAATCTCTGTTCATCACTCGTCCCTCTCCCTGTACTGATTGTAGATGAGGCGGATGCTACGTTTCATCATGGGATCACACAGGCTTCTTGTTTGAAGCAGAACGTTGTACACTGCCAGATGATCCTGGTCAATCAAATCCCACAGAGGGGAATACAACTCGACCGATAGCCATCTCTTCTGGGAACTTTACTCATTTCTAAGGACTCAAGGCCCATCGTCAGCTCATCCAGATGCTGGTAAAGCCTCTCCTGTGGACTGCCGGCTAAGAACTCCATGATAGAGTACAGGAATGACTTGGAGGCTGTGCGGTCTGTGGGCTGCATGCCTTCAGTCTGGCAGAAAGTCGTTTGGTGATCCTCAGGGGTTACTAAACCATTTTCTTTCAGGTTACGCAGCACGGAGCTCTCCCTATGTACCTCCTGGATGAAAATACGTGAGCACATCTCATCCTGCTCCGCACTGGGAGATTAACTTGGTGGCTTTTGAGGTACGAGTGAGGCTGACAGGCTCTTCACCTTCTGGAGATCGTCTGTGACATCGATCCCCATCGTTTGGAACAGGAACACCCTCTGCACGCTTTTCTGGAGTTTGCAGTTTCTCCAGGCTCTCCCAACGTTTCAAAATCTTTGTGGATAAAGAACTTCTTGTTGTTCCCCTTGACCGTTGTCCACACGTCTAATATAACCTCAAAGACAGCGTTCACAGGTCTCCAACCTATGAAAATCATTTTTCTCAATGTTTTGTGGGTTTATCATTTTTACATTCAGATTCCACGTTCCCTTCATGGCATGTAGGTGGCAGTGGTCAGAGAAGAACGTCAGTTTGAAGTGGGTGGATTTGAACGAGAACATAGGCGAAAATGAGGACTGCATATGCTGGAAAAGCACAGCAGGTCAGGCAGCATTAGAAGAACAGGAAAATCGACGATTCGGCAACAGCCCTTCATCAGAAAATTGTTCAGAACAGAAGAGAACACGTGGGGGTTTCAGTGAGAGAGACACTCACTGAAATCTTTGTAGAGAGAGGAGGAGAACTTGTTCAAGTCAGGCATCCTTGCAAGAGGATTCGCAGTGCTGTGAAACTCAACTCGGCAAAGTGAGGACTGCAGATGCTGGAGACCAGAGTCTAGATTAGAGTGGTGCTGGAAAAGCACAGCAGGTCAGGAATCCTAATGAAGTGCTCCTTGTCCGAAATGTTCATTTTCCTGCTCCTGCTGACCTGCTGTATTTCTAAGCACCACCCTAAACTTGACCCTGAACGAGAACATGCCGGGTAAAAACAGGATATCTATCCTTGAGCAGATAACTTTGGCTGGCCAAGACCAGGTGTATCCATGCTGTGCTCCATCGGCAGCGGGCGGCGGAAGATATCATACAGCTTTAATCTTTTGCACCAGAAACCTGGACGTACTGTCTGGTTTGTTGTCAGTATCACCCATCTGCATCAATGATGCAGTTGAAGACTCTGCGCAGAATGACTGGCCTGGGCATCGCCAGCAGCAGTGGGAGCTGCTGCAGGATATCCCGCTGCTCACTCTTTACCATCGGGGCGTACACATTAATTAGTATCAGGGGAGCGTTCCTGTATGTAGCCTCTGCCACAAGGAGGAGCCCCGTTACCACCACCTCCATAACCTTGGAGATGGTGACGTTGCCTCCTCACAGCAGAATACACTGACCAAAGGAACAGTATTGTATCTCCCCGACCAGACTGTAGGCCTTTTGACCCTTTCCTGGAGCTGGTTCCGCAGAAAGTGGAGGTGTGCCTTCAAGTTGGCCATGTCATACCGGCAATTTGAAACCCCAGTTAGAATTACCAAGAGAACCAAACTCTGTTCACTCACGGTCTGGTCACCGACTCAGGCGACTGACTGTGTGGAGTTTGCACGTTCTCCCTCTGTCTGCGTGGGTTTCCTCCAGGTGCTCCGGTTTCCTCCCACAGTCCAAAGATGTGCGTGTCAGGTGAATTGGCCATGCTAAATTGCCCGTAGTGTTAGGTAAGGGGTAAATGTAGGGGTATGGGTGGGTGGCGGGTCGGTGTGGACTTGTTGGGCCGAAGGGCCTGTTTCTACACTGTAAGTAATCTAATCTTACTTCTGTCCTTGGTCAAACCAATTTCTATCCTCAATACTAACTCTGAATGTCTGGTCTTTTTCTGTCCTCGTCAACTTTGGCAAGTTTGGGATTGTTCTTCAAACCGCACACGCACTTTAGCCATCCTCAGAGCCATTTTTCTCACTTTTAATTTTAACAAACGCAAGTCATGAAATTAAACAATTCAGGGTCGTAAACAACTTCTGTTTAACTCTGCTGAGATGTTTTTCTCCCCACATCAGTCCAAATCTCAGACTGGATCTGCCTTAAATTTCCAAATCCTGTACAAGCACTCACACTGTTACAGCACAGTGGTGAACCCCTCTGCTAATTAAATCAACCAACCAGAAAAGTTCACCCCGCCTCGTCTTGTGATAAAATATGACTGACAATGAACTCACTTCCACGACTTAAAGATAAAAAAAAAATTTCTGCAGAAAGTGAACATTAAACATCAACGATTTAGAACTTTAAACCTCCTTTCTCTGAAAAGCATGTTATATAACGCTCACTCTATGGCAATATACTGATCGATATATAAATCCTGATAAAATTACAACAACCCACCTTTCATAACAAGACAGGGGTTCTCGACGTCAGTGTTTATATTCTTTCAGCTGAAGATCGTCCTGGGTAGTTTTCTGTCTTTTGCTGCAAAGATGTTTCATATGAAAAAGTTACATTTGAGAGAGAGTATTTGGGACAACAGTTTTTCTCTAGATGGTAGTTTATCACTTTCTCTCTGGCTTTCACAATGCCTTATTTTATATTCCTAAAATATTTGGTCATCTTATTGGTTCAATTTTGCCAAAACATTAAAATTCAAATACGGTTGTATTTTAGTATTGTGGGAATTAATGTAAACTGATTGGTGAAATCCAAACTGTCATGAACGTAGCTGGCAAATATTACATATTTTCACTTTTCCAGAAAACTCTGAGACTGCTCCTCAGCCACATGACAGTTGGCTGCAAGCTTTCGCTGCCTAAACAGCCTTCACTCTCTCTTTAAGGTAAAATACATGCATTCAAATTGAATAAAAAAAAGGAAAAAACAAATTAAATCATACTGGGGAGCAAAGAGTCCATGATGTTCATTTGAGTGCAGCATCATTGATCAGATCGGTATCTGGACAGCAAGGGTTCAGTGATGAGGGAGTGAAATGTTCCAAACCCAGGGTTCAATTCCGCAAATTTAGAAATGTCTGAGATGCGTAAAGTTTTCAACAGATCTAGAGTGTTTGGGGCTTCTGTTTTTTAGTGACTGAATTTACTTCTTTTAATCAAACCTTAATTGGACAAGTTATATGTGATTGAGAAGCAGTATGCGTGCAAAGTGAGGGATTCTATTGCGATGTCGGATTTATTGAAACCAAAAATGTGACGTCTCCATTTGCCAACCATCATCCCATCAAAGAACGACCATTGACAACCAGGGAAGCCAAATCCCGGTGTTGAGGAGAACATTTCTCAATAACGGGAATTTAATTTCCAAATAGACCAATGCAATTGAAGGATGGCACTGAAATAAAATGAGATTTAAAAGATGGACAGACGGTGTTGCGGTACCGATGCTGTGGTTCCTGAAGAATGGTTCATCCCCGAAACGTCGATTCTCCTGCTCCTTGGATGCTGCATGATCTGCTACGCTTTTCCAGCAACACATTTTCAGCTCTGATCTCCAGCATTGTGCAGTCCTCACTTTCTTCTAATGCTATTATATAGGTTGGCACAGTGGCTCAGATGTCAGACCTTCCACCACATAGGGCCAGCAGGTGGGACCCTTTGCAGCGTTGGTGTGGACTCGATGGGCCTATTGATCTGCTTCCACATTGTAAGGATTCTATGATTTTATTCAAAATGCAGTTCCAATATTTGTCTTTGACTGATTGAGATTTGTACCATGCAATATACCTCATTTCTAAAAATACTCTTTGGCAACTGGGAGTTAACTCACTGCTGTGACCTGTTTGCTCAAATTGTTGACTAAATGAATTGAAACACATTGTAATGTAACAGACCCCCAGGCGATGCCAGCAGATATAAATGAAAGGCTTCGAGATTATGTAGCCTCGGTATTGAGTACAGACAGATTGCCTGCACAAAGTGATTAAGGCAGAAAATGACGTTCTCAATTCATCAGGTGCGGGAAATATTTTACGTGACCCTTCCAATTGTAACAATTCCTGGTAAGTGCATGGCACCATTGAAGTTGTGTGAATCTGTGTGAGGATTCTCTGCGGATTCACTTTGCCACTGGCACTGAAACATGGATATGTTGTGCCCAAAAATCATTCAGTGGCTGAGGATCAGTAATTTAGGGTCAGATTAAAGACACACCATGGAAACCCCATCATCGCAGATTCTGCAGGAATTGCTTGGGGAATTGTTCATTTCTTCTGGGAACCTTCCAGAAATTTCCATCTCAATCGGAGCCTACGGAGAGTTTCGGTGGAATTAAGAAAGGGACTCACTTTGGAAAAATATAAGCGGTGGTATTTTTATGTCGAGAGAACAAAATCAATTAGTTTGAGTTTGGTTTTTTTGGGAGAAGTAACAGTGGGCCCCTTCTCTGTGCATCTGAAGGTAATGGTTAACTTGGAGTTAATTTTCTAATCACAGACATTTGTTTTTAATATTGCGTTTGAGTTTTGGCTACAGGCTGATTGGCATTGTGCATGAGTAAACCTTTGTTAATTTTTGATGCTTGCATTATAGTATTAATGGAGACTGAAAGATTTGTTGGAGAGTTCTGGAATTTGCGATAAAGGGAGAAATCCATAACTGAGAACACATTACTTTCCTTTCAATCATTTTGGTCATTTTTTGCAGTTCCTGTGAGACCCTGGAACTGACTGGATGTATAGATATGTGCTCATGCGAAGTCCAAAAGAGTTTTAGGAAATAACATTACCTTGGAATGAAAATGATGTGTTCGTCCCATGCAGAAGTGTTTGACAGGGTAAATCTTTGAAGAGATTGTTTAAATCAATGTATATTAGCACTTCAGTGTGCTGTAGCTCCCTGAAGGAATTTACTGTAGTTCCAGTTTAGAAGTGGCAGGCACAGTTCAGATCACAAAATGAGAGATAGAGAGATTCTGATGTGAATATTACATGAGAGATGTTTTCTTTGGAACGGCACTGCGAGTCATGTTTTGCCTAATATATAAAAGTCGCGTTCTTTTGTTTCATTTGTGGATTGTGTTGAGGTTAATGAGCATTATGCATGCACTGCGTGTTCATTACATTTGAATCTGCTTTACAAGTACGTAGTTTCATTTCTTCTAGTTTATCGTCCTTTCCTTTGCAATAAACCTGTTTTGTTGCGGAAACAATATTTGCACCGTTGCGTGTTTCTGATTCACCAAGCCATGACTGTGTTAAATCAAGACAAATCAGGTAATCATCCATCAAGCTGGATTTCTGTGTGGGATCCGGTTTCTTCTGTAATTAATCAGGACAGATCTGATGCTATTAAACACATACCGGCTCCTGAGGAGCTGACAAAGTAACCCTACTCTTCAAATAGAGTGTGCCCTAACTATATCCATCAAGATCCATTATATGCCCCAGACCATGATCAGACAACCACACTGAGAAGTAATTTCATATTACCCTTTCCAAAATCTCTACCCTTTCCCACACACAGACAACACGAAACAAATTACCTCACCACCTACCAGACCTGTAATGCTGAAAGTACATGAGACACTTGGTGGCCTACAAGTTGTGATTTTCTGTGCAGTACTGGTCATCACCAAGCAGTGAGGACAGAATTGCACTGAGGAGTGTTTAGAAGAGATTTTCGAGAATGGTCGTGTCATTTTCCCTAAACAGAGGCAAATGATATTTGACGTGATTGGGATGGATAAAATAAACAGGGTCTTCAATGGAGAGCTGTCTCCCCGATCACGGGACTGTTTACACAGAAGGAGAAAAATTGACGGAAGGATGTTCGAAAACATGAGGCCTACCGTTTCATTTAGAAGATGATGATGCGACTGGAATTCACTGTTCAATTTGGGTGGTAGTTTGAGGTCACCAAAATTAACTCATTTAAGAGTAACTCGGATTTGCACTTGAAGTGATGAAATACTCAACACTGTGCACCAGGTGTTGGAAGCTAGACTCAGAACAGATAGCTTGTTTATTCAATTGATGCAGGCATGAATGTCATCTTTCAGTGCCAAGCCTTTCGTGCATTTCTGTGGGATTGCAGAAAGATGGAGGAGTGTAAAAGTGTATTTGCTTGGTTGATTAACTAGCCTGTTTCTGTGCTGTCCATTTGCACCACTGGAACACTGTGGACTGTTAATTGAGTTTCAGAGGGCTGTGGCTATCTTCCAGATTTTCCTTGAAGAAATGTTTGTCGCTTCATTATTTTTACATTGCATAACGCAATTTTACATGAGGAGGAATAATATTGACTAAGTTTCGAATATAAGGATTCATCAATTCATTAGGTTAATATCGCTTACTTTGTTTGGTTATTCATCTAACAAATATAAAGGATTTTAAAAGAAGTATTGTGCAATCTTATACTGTCTACGAAATACTGAGTATTCGGATTAGAGCTGTTACTTTCAATCCTTGCAATAGTGAGGTGTTTGTTTTGCTTTGCATTGAGGACTTTATTCATAAAATATCAACAAACACATTCCCAAGTTTTGAGTCAGATAATGCAGAGAATCCAATAAAAAGGTCACATTTTCCTCTTTGCATTTTGCATTATTTGGTGACTGAATGCTCAAGCAAAACTAGCACATTTGCTAAGTATGACAAAGAGTTGTTGACTTTCCAAAACAAATTATGGGCGACTCAGTGAGTTATCAAATCCTCTGTTTATCATCACATAGGGATGTTTAGATTGTGGTTCGTGCCTTTAATAATGAAACAATCCTTTGTCAGCTTTGTCAGCATTATCCTTCAAATAATAACACTTCTCAAGTGCAACAACTCATGGTTCATGTATTACCCGGACCAGACGATTCTAGATAATTCTATTTGGAGGGCAGGATTAGATTGTGGCTGTGAGAGCCGCTCCTTTCCTGAGCTACCCACAACTCCAAATCCCGTGCACACCCTTTCCCTCCACTTCCGTCCAAGGCTCCAACGTTCCCTTCCACATCAAAGTTTCATCTGCACTTCCACACTTGTCATTTACTGAACCCGTTGATATTGATGCAATCGCCTCTACATTGGCGAGGCACGAAGCCTACTTGCAGAGCACTTCAGAGAACATCTCTGTAACACCACAAATCAACACCATCGTCCCGTGACCGATCACTTCGATTACACCTCCCCCAGTGACGATGAAAAGCAAGTCCTGGGTCTGCACCATCGCCACTCCCTTACCACCCGACGCCTGGAGGAGGAATGCATCCGGAAAACCAATCCCATTACATAAATGTGTATTGCACCCGTTTCCTCATTTCAGATCCGCCCAACCTTATCCCAGTTCCAACGTTCCAGCACAGCACCGCCCTTCTATCCTATTTGTCTATCTTCCTCCCATCTATTCATCTCATCCTTCCTTCTGACCTATCATCTTTACCACCAACACCATCCAACTATCTCACTCTCAGCTACCTTCCCCCCTTCTCCACCCCTTTCCCATTTATATCTCCAACCCCAAGGGTTCCAACCTCATTTCCGAAGAAGGACCTCTGTCTGAAACGTCGCTTTTCCTGTCCTGGGATGCTGCCTGATCTGCTGTGCTATTCCAACATCACAGTCTCGACTCTATTCCTCGGAATATATCCTGGGAAGTTATCCGTGCTGAACTGAGGACTAAGGAAGCAATGATCACCGTATTGGAATTTTATGGTAGCCCACCACCCGACCATAGTAGTCAACGGGAATTTGAGATAAACATTTTGTAAGGAGATCTCAGTTGTCTGAAGAATAATAGGGTTTAACGGGAGGAATTTTAACTTTCCAAACACAGACTCAGACTTCCGTAATGTTAAGAGTTTAGATGGAGAGGAATTTGTTAACTGTGTAAAAAAAGACAATTCTGATTCAGTATTTGTATGGACCTACTAGAAAAGGTGCAAAACCTGACCGACTTTAAGGAAATAAGGCAGGGCAAACGATTGCGATGTGAATGGCAGAGAACTTTTGGGTGAGCGAGAAGAATTCTCTTAGTTTTGACATTCTGATGGAAAAAGGACAGACCAGCACTGAAAGTTGATGTTCTACATTACAGGAAAGCCAATTTGATTGTACCGGGCAAGAGGTTTCAAAAGTTGACTGGGGACAGATGTTCTCGGGTAAAGAGACAGGTGGGGAATAGGAACCTTGAAAAATGAGGCAACGAGAGTGCAGCGACTGAATGTTCCTGTTCCGATGGAAAGCAAGGCGAGTAGCTTTAGGGAATGCTGGATGATGAGAGAAATTGAGGATTTGTTAAGAAATAGATGATCGCATATGCCACATATAGGTAGCAAATATAGAGTGAATACTTAGAAGAGCATAAAAGCAGTAGGAATATACTTAAGAGGGAAATCAGGATGTAAAAAAAAGGGGACATGAGATAGCTTTGGCAAATAGGGTTCAGGAGAAAACATTGGCGTTTCATAAATGCATTAAGGAAAAGAGGGAAACTCAGGAGAAAATCGGGCCCCTTAAAGATCAGGAACGCAGCCTGTGCGTGGATCGACAGGAGATGAGGGAAATTCTAATTGAATATTTTTGCATCATTATTTAATGTGGGGAAAGACATGGAAGACACAGAATGTGGGGAAATACATGGTGACATCTTGAAAAATGTCCATATTACAGTGGAGACGGTGCTTTATGTCTTAAAATGTTAGCAGGTGGATAAATCCACAGGACCTGATCAGATGTATCCTAGAACTCTATGGAAGCAAGGGAAATGATGGCTGAGCCAATTGCTGAGATATTTGTATAATTGCTGGTCGGAGCTGAGATGCTGGAATTCTGGAGGTTGGCTCGGGTCGTGTCACTATATAAGAAGATATAGTTAGGAAGTTTGCAGATGACAACAAAATTAGAGTTGGAGTGGGCAGCGAAGAAGATTCCCTCAGTGTACAACGGGATCTTAATCAGATGGGCCAATTGGCCAAGAAGTGACTGATGGAGTTTAATTTAGACGAATGTGAGGTGCTGCATTTTGGAACGGCAAATCAAAGCAGGACATATGCAGTTAATGGTAAGGTCCTGCGGAGTGTGGCTGAACAAAGAGATTTTGGAGTGCAGTTTCATAGTTCCTTGAAAATGATGTCTCAGGTAGACATGATGGTGAAGAAGACGTTTGGTATACATTCCTTTATTGGTCAGAACATTGAGTATTGAAATTGAAAAATCATGTTGTGGCTGTACAGGACATTGGTTCGGCCACATTGTGCATATTGTGTGCAGTTCTGGTCTCACTCCAGAAGGAAGGATGCCTTGAAACTTGAAAGGGCTCAGAAGTGAATTAACAGGACGTTTCCAGACGTCGAGTATTTGAGCTACAGTGAGGAGCTAAAAAGGCTGTGGCTTTTCTCCGTGGAGTGTAATAGGCTGAGGAGTGAACTTGTGAAGGTTGATCAAATCATAATGGGTATGGATAGGGTGAATAGGCAAGTTCCTTTCCTTGGGTTGGGAGTGTCCAAAACCGAGCGGATAGTTTTAGGGTGAGTGGAGAAAAATTGAAAGAGACCTAAGTGGCAACTTTTTCATGCAAAGAGTGGCGTGTGTATGGAATGAACTGCCAGAGAAAATTTCGATGGACGCCGCAATTGTAAACTTTAAAATATACCTGGATGGGTAAATTAATGCAAAGTGTTCAGAAGGTTATGGGTGCAAATGGGACTGGAGTAACTTCGGATATCGGGTCAGCATGTACAATTTGAAATTAAGGGTCTGTTTCTGTGGTGTATGTCTTCATAACTGTAACTATGCCCCTATATTCACCTACGCCTATTATGGAACATTTGCTAGTGCAATGCAACAAATGTTCCATAGTATGTGAATATCAACAGTTTACATCTCAATTCACTTCTAGAAATTAATCCCTGCCTTTTGTTGGCAATGATAGCGTCTTGTGCGGGAAGAAACCTGCGATGATGTTTGAGTTCAATGGCCCATGTTCAGATGAAGATTTTCTGATGAATAGTGGTTCCACTAACTCTATTTCTCTCCCCACAGATGCTGCCAAAACTGTTGGCTTTTGCCAGTTATATTCGATTCTGAGACGTGTTTTCGTCATTCTAATATATTTGATTTATTTTGTAAAAATGATTCGCTTTCCAATCTGCTTGCCAGCAGGAATTCTTACAATCAGAGAACCAGAAGATGCCCTGCTTTCCATCCACTTTGGGCTGTCAAATCGATACAAAATCAACACCCAACCCAGCATCTAGCACTAGTCTTGTAGTCTCGAATGTTATGACGCTTCAAGTGTTCATCCAGATAGTTTTTAAAGTTCATAATGTTTCCTGCTTCAACGACTCTCCCAGGCAATGATTTATCAAACTCCCACTACTCTCTGAGTTAAAACCTCTTCTTAGATCCCCTCAAAACCTCTTCCCTTACATCGTAAAAATTACACCACCCTGTCATTTGTTGATTGCCTGCCCACACTTAGTGAAACCCAGGAGTGAACAGTTTTGAAATGGGTCCAGCCACTGGAGCTATCCTGTTCAACCTCGAAATCGGAAACCTCCCAACTGACTCACTTGGGTCCTAAGATCTTCCATTGCTCTCTGGGCCGACGGAAGAAAGTTTGATCATTAAGTCATGATTTGCATTTTATCTCCTGTCTCTTTCAGTTAATTTTCTGGTGATTCTCGTCTTCGCACGTGGGAATTGCGGTCTCTCTAAATGCACAACTCGCTGCCTGTTGGCTATGGCAACATCGGATATAGTGTTTATTCTCACAAAGATCATACTATGGGAACTCAATAATTTTTACTTCCCAAGGTGTTTTCTGGATCTCACGCCTGTGTGCAGTGCTATCTATGTCATGGCTTGTGCAGCCACAGACTGTTCGGTCTGGTTCACTGTCGTTTTCTCCTTTGATCGTTTTGTGGCCATTTGCTGCCTGAAAATGAAGAGGAAATATTGGACCGAGAAAGCCTTGGCTGTGGTTCTGGCTGCAACTGTCATTCTGGTCTGTTCAAAAAACATTCCCTTCTACTTCCGGTTTAAACCGCGGATCATAAGTGGCAAGGTTTTGTGGTACTGTCAAACAAAGTCAAGTTATAATACTGATCCCCGGTGGTTGGGGATTAAGTGGCTTGATATCATTTTAACCCCTTTAATCCCATTCATATTAATTCTGTTGATGAACACGCTGACGGTCAGGCACATTTTGGTAGCCAGTCGAGTCGGCAAGAGCCTGAGGGGTCAGAGGAAGGGAGAGATTCTCAAAGATGGAGAGATGGAGAGCCGGCCGAAGTCAGTGATTACCCTCTTCACCATATCCATCAGCTTCATACTTCTGTGGGTACTAAACGGTGCAACGGTCATATACATTAACATTAAAGGGACATATGAGTGGTGGGACAGGACTCTCGTCCTTTTTAATGGCATCGCAGAAATGCTAAAGGAGTTCAGCTGCAGCACAAACACATTATTTTATGCAGTTACTCTTCCCAAGTTCAGAACTAAGTTCAGGAATGCAGTTCAACAACTGTTCACTTAAACCCTTCACTTAATGACTCAGCAAAATAACTGAGAGAGCTCCAGAGGCAGCCACATTGTTCCCAGTGCAGGAATTGTTCGTGTATGGTCAGGATTCTATCAGCACCATCACATGGATCCGAATATAACACTCAGTAGTGAATGGGGGGGGTGGGGGGGGGTCGGGTAATAGGATGGCTCACCATTCACCACGCTGAGGAACACGCTGCTGTCCCATGTTTGCCTGAAGGATTGCCACACACATGGACACACAGACAATGTGTGGCAGGAGGCCATTCAGCCCTTCGTGTCTGATCGTCCTGACTGCCCAGAAGATCATCCAATTGTACCATCAAATCCGCATTTCCCTGTGCACCAGAGCTGCGCCCCCGTCCCACACCATCACCCAAAACTTGAATAAGGATCTATCTACATCCCCTTCAACAATGGTGAAGGACATGACAAAGGGATAGCAGGTAAGGGGGCAAGAGGTGACTGTCAGGAGCGTGGTAGGATGGAAAGATGCAGCAGGAGTGATTCGAAATTTTGGACTCGCTGTGAGTGCTGGCTTCATCTGGAACATTGAGTCTTCCCTGACTGCCCTATGGATGAGTGTTTAAGACTGACAGGAGCAGCCTCTTCATTTTCCTTGCAAAGGAGGAGGGAGAGGGACAGAAACAGTCCCTCGTGCACCGTAATGATTGTCGGACTCTCTCTGTATACCTCACAATAAACAATTTATTACAACAATTTAAATGCTCCGGGTGCTGATGATACTCTCATCTGAATGGATTATTGTTCTGTGCACATTTGCTTTTGAGAGAGTTTATTGAATCCACCTTCTGTCTTCTCCATGCACAAAGATATTGTTTGCCGTCTCTCTCTGCTTCTTTCTATCTGTCTTTGTCTTTTCCTCTCTCCCTCCCTCGCGTTGTCCCCTACTTCTCAGCTTTCTGCTCAGTCTACCTCCCACGCTCTCTGTCTCACTGTTTGTCTCCCTGCCTGTATCGTTCCATCTCTCTCACTATCTCTCTCTCTCTACCTATCTCTCTCTCTGTCTGTCCCTCTGTCTTCCGCTATGTTTACCCTTCTTGTCCCTGTTTTGAACTCATTCACTGGCTCTCTCTGAGTCTCCCTCGCGCTGTCTGTGTCTTTTTCTCACATTGTCTCAGTTTAGTACGGGTTCACTTGTACTGACTAAAATCACGTCCTGATCCCTTCATTCACTGATCCTTTCCAGGAATTGATTTTGATATATGCAAAGCACGCAGATTCAGCCAGCAACACATTAAGTGTGTCTACTGAACGTTGAACATCCCCTTTCCTCTTGCCCATGGCCGGGCAGGAGATGTGTTCATGTGTTTATCTTTCATTATGTGAGGGACTCTGTGTGCGTCTCTGTGGGGTGCGGGCTTCATTGACTTTGTAGGCATGTCACTCTTGGCGTGCGTGTGCCTCAGATTTTGCCTGTGGACTGTGACACATTAAGAGTACATTTATGCATCTAGGCGTGCGTTTCTATTTCCGCGTACTGGGAAGTATGTCAGTGATTCCCTATTCATGTGTTTATGTGTTTGGGAATGCTATTCGCTCTGTATGAGAGGATTTCTGTGACGTTGTGTATTTTTACGTTGATGTATGTTGCTGTGACTCTGTGATTGTTTTTTGTGCGTGTGTTACGGTCAGCATGTCATGACGGTTCTGTGACTCCACGTGTTTGTGTGTCTCTGAGTTCCAGTGAATAAATGTGTGAGTGTGGGGTGTATCTTTGCCTGGTTGTGGTTTTGTTTAAGCAGATAAGTGTGTTGTTCATAGTGTGTTTGGCTGTCTGTCCGTGTGTCAAGATCTTGCTGTGTCCCCAGCAGGATCTCTCTCTGCCTCTCTGTGGGTGTGTCTCTGTTTAGTACTGAGTGTCGCCCTCTGTCGATATTTAATTGTGGTTTTGTTGAGGAGCTGTGTTTAAATATGCTTGTGTATATGTATAAGATGTTTCTGTCAATTCTTGCAGATTGATGTGTAATGTCTCTTATTTTGAGTTCGTTTATGTATATGTATGAGGGTGTCGATATGATTCTGTGTATGTGTGGAGATGTGTTCCTATATCTCAGTATAAATGTATTTCTGTCTGTGCGGATATGTGTGCATTCGGTATGCACATGTGAGAGTTCCTTTCTCTGTCAGAATACCAGTATTTATGTGTGTGTGTTTGTGTGAGTAGGGGTGCCCCTTCTGCACGCTGATTGTATTCCTCTGTGTGTGGTGTGAGGATGTGGGAGTGTCTCTGTAGTCCTTGAGTAGGTATGTTTCCACATTTCAGTTTGGTTGTGTTATTGTGTGTGTGTGATTGCGTGCATGCATGTTTGTGGGTTGAATGTGTGTGCATGTCTGTGTGGTTTTGTTTGTCAGTGTGTTCGTATATCTTACTTTGACTGTATTTCTGTGTGTGGGTGTGCTTCTGCTTTTATGTGTATGTGTGTGTGAGTGTGGCTGTGGGTTTGTTTCTGCGTCCCTCAACGTGTGGTTATGTGTCTGTCTGATCATGAGACTCCTGCAAAATGACAACTGAAAACTTCAGCACGTCACAGTGCACAGTTTGTTCTCAATTGCGTATTTCGGCAACCTGGGAAAAATCTAAATATCAGAACCTGTCCCTCCCGGTGCTAGGTGAACTGTTATTTCAGTTCAAGGACTTACGTTCAATGAATGAAGCAAGGCAGGGGAATTTTCAATGAATGGCAGGATTCCAGTTCTTGCATCCAAATTTCAACCAAAAATGCAATATATGCATTTTGTTTCATACTGGAGCTGTTTGTGTTCATATATAAATGCTGTTATGGATTGAACCATAAGGCCATAGGATCGGAATGAGGCCATTCAGCCCATCGAGTCATCTCTGCCATTTGCTCGTGAGAGAACCATTTATCAATTGTATTTTACTGTCTTCCACCCATAACATTTGATTCCTTCCCCAATCAGGAACCCATATTTCTCTATTTTAATACATTCACTGTACCAGGCCAGACCCTCTCAAAATATTTCAAGATAGTAGCCCAGACCCTAATTTTTGCATTGGTTTTGATCAGGTGTAAAATGCATATTCCAGGATTGATGGAGCAGGTCAACATTAATAGGATCTAAATAAAACGGGGTTTATTTACAGAGTATCAAATGCAATACAAATAAAAGTGAACAGAATAATTTAACGTATTCCTAAAAGCCAACAGACGATCCCAACCTAAATATTCTTTCACGTTCCTGCAACAATCCCAATAAAAACCCCATGGCAAAATCGATAAAATCCAACACACGGTATTACAAGAGAGATATCAGAGAGAGATTCAACATGGAACAACATCTTCCATGTTCTGGATTAGTGGTGCTGGAAGAGCACAGCAGTCCAGGCAGCATCCGAGAAGTAGTAAAATCATCTTTGAAGTCGCTATTCCTTTCACCATCAGTCTGAAAAACTAAATAGGGCCAGAGAAAAGCTGAGCAAGAAGAATTCCCACCTCCCTTTCATTGTACATACTTTTACATTTGAAAGTCCTTTTTCCTGAGGCAGTGTCCGTTAGCTATTATGAAATTGGTTCTACAAACCATCCAAACTAGATACCCCGGAACCCTGAATGGCAAACACTCCATGAAATTCCCCAAGGACAACACAACCTTGATAAAGGAGCAGCATCATTACACATCTCATGTATTGGCTTCCAAAGCCGTCTGTGACAATGATTTCCACAGTTTATCCATCCTTTGATTGAAGAAATTAATTTTCATCTCAGTTTCAAAGGTGGCCTCTTCCCTCTGAGGCTGTGCCCTCCGGTCCGAGTCTCCTACATGTGGAAACAGCTCACAAGCACAAGCTGAAATTGGAGGACACTTCAAAAAAGGAAGCACAATGCTGTTCTGAGGCTTTGGTTGACAGACTGAGGGATGACAAAAGGGAGCACCAGACGAAATGAGAGGCCCATACCTACCAAATAGACTCCCACCGACTATGGCAAAGGAGAAACAACATTTCGGGATACAAAATGAAGCAGAGCAAAACACCAGACAAAGACGCATTGCTCCCTGGGCGTTCAATGCTTTCTCTGGTTTGTTTCAGCAGAACGCCAGTGGCGCAGTGACGCCTGCCCCAACAAGCCCAGACACCTGCTCCCTTGTTCAAAACTGCGCATGTCATCACAGTCTTGCTGAAATTTCAACCAAAGGAGAGCGACGGTCCTGAATGGAGACTCTGGCCGTGCACTTAAATCATGCACGGACCAACTGTTGGAGATACTCACCAACATCTTCAACCTCTCCGTGCAAGAAGCAAAAGTCCCCATCTTCTTTGAGAAGACCAGCACCATCCCTGTACCAAAGAAAGCACATGCAATTTCCGAACTTAGCTTCCAACCTACTTTTGTGTCAAAAGCAAATTTGCCAATAGTGCATTCACTTCTTTCCTGCAAGTCCTTTATGTTCACATCATTTCATGCTTTATGTGTATAATATACATTATGTATTGTTAAATGTTGGAGCTGTTTGTGTCTGTACGACTATTGTTGTGCATTAGAGCTGACTGCGTTTAGATGCAATATTATTGTGCATTGTATCTGAAATCTTGTTTACATTGGAGAAATTTGAGTTTATATCTAAATATTGATGTACATTAGAACTGTTCATGATTGTATATAAATACTGTTGAATATTGTAGCTGTTGCTATTTTTACATCAATGCTGAATCAGTTCATGTTAAAATTCTGCCTTTCTTCTTCCCATCAGTAAATCAATGTCTGAGCGTGTGGAGGTGCTGCTGAACTCATCCATCACTTTGGAATGGATCTGCATACCCAGCGCCGGCCAGAGGGCGGCAGCACGGAGCATCACCGGTTTTGGGGATCTATTAGGCAGGGACACTCAATCTCTGGTTATTGTAGACTGTAAACACATACTCTGGATGGTGGGGGGGGGGAGTGGGGGTGTGGTTGTGCATCAGGATTGTAATAAGGCCAGACAGGTGAATCTCATTGAGTATGAGTTCCTTGACTGGGGATGCTAACCTGATACAAATAGGGAGTCCTAGTTGACAGATAGAAACAGGAGTGTCAGGGGCTCTGTCCACTTTAGGAACCAGCTTTGTGCTAGCTGGGTCAGTGTCATGTACTATGCAAGTGTAAACACTGAGTGATTTGACGATGGGTTACCAAGTTTGTGGAATTTGAGAGGGCATAATCCAGAGTAGTAGGGAGGATGTTGAATACTGTGGGACCAACTTGAGTGGGCAGATAATTGGAAATTGAGCAGAATGAACACAGAATAATAGAAAAAGATCTATATAGAGAGTAATGAAGAAATGGTCGAGTCCAGTATAGCAGGGACGGGGTTAAATACAGGGGAGAGTACAGGGTTAAGTACAGAGTTGGGTGAATTAAATGAAGAACAACAGTTAGAGAGCTACTTTGTGAATAATGGGCAGAACTAGACTACAAAGTGAATATTAATGATTGTCATATGTGATGGCTAAATAGAGTGTCTGCAATGCAGAATAATTGTGAAATGATTAAATGGAAAGTATTCGATACAGGATTAAACATTCAGTAACGGAGAGGGTTGAATACAAACGAAGACAGATGGTTCAGTAGAGGGAAATAGCGAAGATCATATATAGATTACGATATCGTTGAATAAAGCATAACAATGGAGGCTAAACACAGACGGAGAGTGAACGTTGTAAATAAAAGAAGTGACTGGAGGGGATGGAATGCAGATGATTGCTTAAACACACTTAGAGAGAGAAAGACAGAGAGAGACAGAGAAAGTGAACGACAGATTAATCTGGAGAGAATTAAACACTGGGGAAGGCAATAGATTGCACAATTATTAAGTCTATTAAGACTAATAGCAATCCCTCTTATCAAGAGGGATTGAACATAGAAGTAAACAGTTTCTTCTGCAGCTGTCCAGGGCCCTGGTGAGATCACACCTGGAGTACTGTGTGCAGCTCCGGTCTACAAATTTGAGGAAAGACATTCTGGCTATTGAGGGAGTGCAGCGTAGGTTAACAACTTCAATTCCTGGAATGGCGGGATGACCTTACACTGAAAGACTGGAGTGACTGGGCTTGCATACCCTTGAGTTTAGAAGACTGAGAAAGGATATGATTGAGGCATATAAGATTATTAAAGGATTGGACACTCTGTAGGCAGGAAACATGTTTCCGCTGATGGGTGAGAGCCGAACCAGAGGACACAGCTTAAAAATTCAGGGTAGACCATTAGGACAGAGATAAGGATAATCGCCAACGAGGTCAGGTGTGCTGTGGGATCTGTGATTCACCCAGACCAAACCTGCACTGTACTGCTAAGGATGACCTCTGAGAGCCTCGTGCTCCTTCGTGATGGAATTTTCTCAGTGTTGGGTAGTAAGGTAGGAAAGCTACCTTATCTTGGACCAGGAGAAGGTATTTGACAGGAAATCACACACAAACACGTGTGACTTACTCCACAAAACTGTCTTTGGGCCGAGAGCTGCAATTGGATTGTCCTGCTGTGCAGCAACTTCGTCAGTGCAGTCTCAATGAATGGGTGGGAATCAGAAAGCTTCACGAACTTTCCTGGAATCAGGCAGCACTGCCCATTGTGACCTTTCTTGTTGAATTATTGTCCTTGAGGTGATTGAATAATTGTTGTGATTCATTACTATGTATCTTACTTTTTAGCCATTGCCAATCCACTGGCAAAGTGTTCACTGCAGATGTTGAAGATCATAGTTGAGAGTCCCGTGCTGGAAAACAGCAATTCTGGCAGGGTCCAAGGTGCAGGGGAGCACAAGTTTTGTGAATAGGCTCTTCATCAGGAACCAGCTGCGTTCGCATTAATGGCTTATGCCCAAGATTGGGATTTTCCTGCTCCTCCAATGCTCCTGATCCGTCGTGCTTTTCCAGCACCACACTCTGTTCCCGTTTTTGGGCCATTTATGCATCAATTATTGTTCCCGATATTTAGATTCAGAGCTCTGAGTTCAAATTCAGTTTCTTCATTCTTCGTTGTAATAAACAATTTGAGCATTTTATGATAATTCTTTCCAAATGCAATAATATTGTTACATAATACAATCTTATTATGTCCGTAACTTTTGGAGAAAATGTAATAAATTTCTGCATGCTTGTATCTTTGCTTTTGTGTTAATACAATGCTCGGAGATGTAATCAATTACTGCATTGTGGTTTTTGCTTCTTGGGCAGATGTGAACAGTTCAAAATATTGATTTCAGTCTTTTTCTGAACAAATACCTTACGCATCATCATAAAGAGAAAATAATAAAGGAAAGAGTTAGGTTTCCACAGTAACTGCATCACTTAATGCATACGTTATTGAGGATCCCCTGAAATTCGACAAGTAACGCGCTGGTAAGAACTCTAAACCTAAATGTGTGAAGCACGGGAGGCAAGTGTTTGATCCTGAAAACAAGGATTCAGAAGCACAACATCTTAAGAGATACCGAATGTGATTCTGTTGCTTTTCTCTTTTACCTACAGATTGTCTACTTCCCGTGGCCAGTTTCGTTTCCCTTCTAACTTCGTTTGATTCCAGATTCCCAACCCTCTGACAGGGCTGATTAAGTATTTCTCACCTTCAGTAGCATGTCTCCCCAGCTGGGTAGCAATCCCCATACAATTAAAATAAAACGAATGAAATATACTTAGATCACCATAGCCTCAGAAGCGCTTCCAATAATTTAAGTGTCCAAAGTCCTTCCACTGTTACCAATATTTCCCAGCCACACGTTCTTCGGACTAGTGAACACTCAGAGTCACCCATGGATCAGCTTTTCAAGTTCTTGCCCGATTTTCTAATTTCTACCTACAGAATCTCATTGATTTTTCTCCTGTTAATGATTGTCATGTGGTCAGTCAGCTCGACCTTATAGGGCATGTAATCCCTGATTGGGGCTGTTAGTCTGTGCCAATCAGGGAGACTCAGCTGATTGTAAAGGTTCAATGCCAGCGATATTGAGATGCTGAATACCTGACTCAGTGAGAGGCCACTGTGAAAGACTATGCATTTGTAAATAAATGGTAATTCAGAAGACAAGACACTGAAGAGTTATTTGATCACGAAATGTTATTGATGCCAATGTGGACCAGGACCTCTGCATTTGTTCACTTTTCACATTTTCCGGATCCCAGCCCTGGTTCACACACAGTCCACACTCATTTCTCATCCTGGATTCTGTCATGTCAGGATAGATGCTTCTAAAAGAGTCAATCAGCAATTTTAGGTTTTCCCCCTACTGTCACTTGATGTTAACACAACAGTGGCTTGAATTTGCAGAAAGGAAACAACAATGAAAGAATGGGGCCTGGGTAGTCCCTGTCCATCAGACTGCAGCATTGATTGCCTAGAATGATAGCTGGCAAGTCAGGGTTCAACTCTGAGGGCCTGAAATGACACAAACTCTGGATTGTATTCCTGGAATTCAGATGAATCTAAGGTGAGTGAATGTTTTAAACAGAATAATGGAAATCGCCAGCATTGAATGGAAAGAAAGACCTCTTATTGTCTCTTTATTTAGGACATGGAAAAACATCGAGAAATTTATTGATGCCTGAAATCTTTCCAAGGCTGAAATGAAGGGACAGTGCCTCACATTTCTCCACAATGTGTTGGTCAGGCTATGACTTGATCACTCACACTGAACCTGCCCTTCCTCTTTTCAGCATTCCCAATTAATCCTTGTCTTTTACCTTCTCACCTGACATTGTGTTATCAGCAAGCATAATACACGATCTCACCATGTCGGTCATTGATAGAGATTACAAACACTGCATCTCAAGTAAAGATTCAAAATACCAGCTTGAGAACATGTAAATGAAATTTTGTTCCCACTCTCTGTTTTCTCTCCTTTACCAGTCCTCACACGAAGACTCATTTATCCATCACTACAGACTTAGTGACAATATTGACTGCCCGCTCAAATATTTCAGGAAGTTAACAAATCTTCACTTTTATCCCTTCCTGGCCTCACCTTCACATCTCTCTTCAAAATATTCGATCAATTCATAGGTCAGCTATCTTACGTTTCTTCACTGCACTTGTGCAAGACACTGCAGGGAACAGAGAGTGACTCACTCGTGTCTCCTGATGTACAGCTCATGTATCACTGAGAGTCAGCTGTGAAATATTTTCAGGACACTCTCATTCTGCTAGGCCGATGCGTATTGATTGGAGCTGATGTAACCATCGAAGAGCATCCTCATTGAGGATGCATATGAAACTCCATTGGGAAATTGAAAATCTGAGTGAAAGAGCAAAGTGGCAGAAACCATTTCTGCCTCCATCAAGATGGTGTGCTTCAGAATCCTAGTCTTAAGCATCAAGCACTTCCCTTACGTACCCCATAGATTTGGGGACAGAGTTAGTTCAGGAGATTTACACTTTGAATTTGAGGAGATCCTCAGTCGTGGATGTGTTCAGTGACACAGTTACAGTCGGAAATTCACTTCCATTATTTATTCTTTGTGATTATGTGTGTGGTATTGGCGACGACCATAACAGAATTTGTTTGAATCCATACTCACAATGAAATTGGTCAACAGCCGTCTCTCTCCCCATTCTGATCGTAGTTGGGGGGAGAGGGGGCGCGGTGTGGCACCTTTACTCATGGAATCACACAGGCGTCCTCTTTGTAGCAGGCTATACTACAACACCAACAGAACCTGGCCGATCAATCGCAACTCGGCCGGTAAGGCATCACTTCGTGGAAACTTACTGTTGTCTGAGGACTCGAGGGCTTTAGTCATCTTATTCAGAGATAATTGTTGGCAAATCTTTTCCTATGTACAGTTGCCTGTGAGGAATTCCATGAGAGGAATGGAATGACTGAGGGTCCGCACTGTTTGTGGAATTCATGTCATGCAGTCTGGCAGAAAAGGATTTGCTGATTATCTTGGAGATTATCTTGGAGACTTCTGAAGTAAAGAGTGATGCTTACTGGCTCTTCACCTTCTGGAGTTCATCCATGACATAAACCCCAACCATCTGCTACAGTAGGAAGTTCTACAAACTTTTCTGGAGTATTCTCCATTTCTCTCTCAGCTATAGATCACCTTTGAGAATAAAGATCCTCTTGATGTTCACTTTGACAGATTCCCACAAGTCTGATGAAGACTCAAAGGAGGGCTTCACGTTTCTCCAACTTGTGTAACCCTTTTTAACTCCTCCGTGTTTTCTGGTTTTGACTTTTTCACTTTCAGATTCCATGCTCCCTTGCAGGCGAGCAGGAGGCAGTGTTCGGAGAAGAACATTAACTTGACATCAGTAGATTGTCTGAAACCAATTCCAACTTGGCTAGTCTCACTTCACACGTGAAACACTCGGGTCCTCGTCAATCTCCCTTGCCTCTTCATCGTAAATTTTATTTTCGAATGGCGCTGGTGGCAGGATAGACTGCGTTTAGTCTCCAGAGCCTGTTAACTTCTGATCATCAGACCGGTCGCAAGTTCCTTCTTCTTTTCTCTCTCGTCTTCGCCTTGTTCTTCCATTCCTTGTGGCAGTGATCATGGAGGAAAATGCCATCAGTAGTATCTCTAGCAGCAGTGTTGTGAACTTGGAACAGGAATCCTGGTGTCGGTATTTAATCCTTCTTTACTCCTGACTTAACCTGATCAATATCTGCATTAACCTACATGTATTTAACTATCTCTCTCTTTCCCTGTATTAAACCCTCTCCCTGCTATTCTGTATTGAGCCTGTCCATTTTACTTTTCTTTCAACCGTCTCACAATTACCCTCCATTGAATTTATTCTTTAAAAACACACACATTAAATCACAGACACTAAATCTGGATTTAATTTTCTCCTTATTGCTCTTTAACTTACACTTTTACTATCAGTCTCATTTTAATCCTCTCCACAATGAACTGAACCCTCTCCATTTCTAGTGTATTTAACTCTCTCCCTGCAATCATGTATTCAGCCCTGTACTCAGTACTCTCCATTTCGTTTTTAAGGGGGACGGGTGGGAGGAAGTGTAATCTCGTAGCTGTGGGAGTCGGTCGGTTTGTAGTAAATGTCTGCTTTGAGTCGGTCGCCCGAAATAGAAATGGAGAGGTCTAGGAAGGGGAGGGAGGAGTTTGAGACGGTCCAGGTAAATTTGAGTTCTGGTTTGAAGGTGTTAATAAAGTGGATGAACTCTTGGACCTCCTCGTGGTAGTATGAGGTAGCACCAATACAATCATCGATGTAGCAGAGGAAACGGTGGGGGATAGTGCCAGTGTAGCTGCTGAAGATGGACTGTTCCGCATATCTGACGAAGAGGCAGGCATACCTGGGGCCCGTGCGGATGCCCATGGCTACTCCTTTGGTTTATTGCAAGTGGGAGGATTGGAAGGAGAAATTTTAAGAGTGAGGACTAAGTCAGTCAGTCGAAGGAGAGTGTTAGTGGAAGGGTACTGGTTGGGTTGGTGGGAGAGGATGAAGCAGAGGGCTTGGAGGCCGTCCATGGCAGATGGAAGTCTATCAGGACTGGATGTCCATCGTGAAGATAAGGCCTTGGGGGCGGGGGAAGCAAAAACCATGGTGGAGCTGGAGGGCGTGGGAAGTGTCCTGAATGTAGGTGGGGAGTTCTTGGACTAAGGGCGACAGGACAGTGTCGAGGTATGCAGAGATAAGTTCGGTGGGGCAGGAGCAGGCTGAGACAATGGGTGGGCCGGGGGAGTCGATTTTGTGGATTTTGGACAGGAGCTAGAAACAGGTATTGCGGGGTTGTGGGACTATGAGGTTGGAGGCGGTAGATGGGAGATCCCATGACGTGATGAGGTTATGAATGGTCTGGGTTATGATGGTTTGGTTGTGGGAAGTGGGGTCACAGTCAAGGGGGCAGTAGGAGGAGGTGTCCATGAGTTGGCAGCTAGCTTCAGAGGTATAAAGATTGGTGCGCCAAATTACCACTGCGCCTCCTTTGTCTGCCGGTTTGATGGTAAGTTTGGGGTTGGGCAGACAGAAATGGAGGCCTGCACGTTGTGAAGGTGAGAGTTTGGAGTGGGTGAGAGGGGTGGACAGGTTGAGGCTGTCAATGTCACCGCCGCAGTTGAATATGAAGAGATCGAGGGCAGGTAGGAGGCCAGTACGGGGTGTCCAGGTGGATGGGGTGGATTGGAGGCGGGAAAAGCAGTCGTCATAGGGTGGGCAAGAGTCGTGGATGAAAAAGTAGGTGCGGAGGCAAAGGCAGCGGAAGAAATGCTCAATGTCTTGCCGGGTGTCGAACTCATTGATCGGGGAGCGTCGGGGAATGAAGGTGAGGCTTCTGCTGAACATTGTTCGTTCATCCACGGAGAGGAGGAGGTCTGGAGGGATGGTGAAAATATGGCAAGGCTGGGAATTAAGCGCTGGTGTGGGGCTGGAGCTGGGATTGGGGGCGAAGTTCGGCATGGGGATGGATTTAGTCTTGAGGGCGGGGTTAGTCGTGACGGTGGAGTTGGACGTGGGGGCGGGGTTAGTCGTCGGGGTGGAGATCGACTTAGCGTGGAGATTAACGTGGCAGCGGAACTCGACATGGGTGTGGTCCTTGAGCAGGTAAGTAACGTCACTAGGGGCGGAAGTGGCTGTGGCGAAGGCAGCTCTGGGTGCGGAAGTGGCGCACCAGGCTGAAACGACGCTGGTCCCGGTGGCAGTGGACCCCGCGGCAGCCGCGTACCTATCGGTGATGGTCTTCCTGGCGATCGCGGAGGCTGCATGGTCGGTGGTGGCTATTGTCCGTGCGGCGGTGGGGGCGAAAGAGACGTCACCGTTTGCCAAGGCGGTGGTGGCTGCAGCGGCCGCATTGGCAATGGCACCTGAGCAGTTCCAGAGGTCGCGAGAAAAACATAGAACATAGAACAATACAACACAGAACAGGCCCTTCGGCCCACAATGTTGTGCCGAACATTTATCCTAGATTAAGCACATATCAGTGTACCTATCCAATTTCCGCTTAAATGTCACCAATGATCCTGACTTTGCCACTCCGACAGGCAGCGCATTCCATGCCCCCACCACTCTCTGGGTAAAGAACCTACCCCTGACATCCCCCATACACCCTCTACCCTTCACCTTAAATTTATGTCTCCTTGTAACACTCTGTTGTACCCGGGGAAAAGGTCTCTGACTGTCTACTCTATCTATTCCCCTGATCATTTTATAAACCTCTATCAAGTCACCCCTCATCCTTCGCCGTTCCAATGAGAAAAGGCCTAGTACTCTCAACCTATCCTCGTACGACCGATTCTCCATTCCAGGCAACATCCTGGTAAATCTCCTCTGCACCCTCTCCAAAGCTTCCACATCTTTCCTAAAGTGAGGCGACCAGAACTGCACACTGTACTCCAAATGTGGCCTTAAAGTTTCAGGAACTGTCGAGGAACCCGGAGTTTGGGGGGCAGTACATGAAAGTCTTTTGTACTTATTTCCTTTGATGTCGATATGGCTCGGAAAAAGCGTTTGTTCAGTGTATGAATTCTTCTGAGAACGAAGCGCAGCAGAGGTCCTTTGCAAAACTGGGAGAGTGTTGACCTGAGCTGGGGCAGGGTTGAAAGCTACCGAATAGCTTCATGTTAACCATTGACTTCAGATACACAGAGAAGCCCACTGCTTATTTACTCAAAAAAAAGTAACATCTCAACCTAAACGATTACAAAACTTATATATTTCCACTGATTCCTGGACTTAATTCCACAGAAATTCTCATCAGTCTTGAAATCAGCAAATCGGGCAATAAATTGAAAAGCTGATACATGGGTATTTCTGAGTGCTCATTAGGCTGATAAACGTGTTTCTGGAAACATTGGTTCCAGGAGGAAGAGGTTTGTACATATCACTTGTTGGAAATGTTTATCAGGCTGGGGCGATCTGAATACAGTGCATTTGATTGTTTTTACTTGAATGGGAACTGCTACCTAGCTGGGTAGACATGCACCCGTTCTTGGGGAATACGTAGTCAGACCTGTCAGAGGTTTGGGAATCTGGGATTAAACTCAGTTCGGAGGGAATTGAAGATGGCCACGGGAAATAGACAATCTGTAAGTGAAAGAGAACAGCAGCAGAATCGCCATTCTGAATTTCTTAAGATATTGTGCTTCTGACTCCTAGACTTCAGGATCAATCATTTCCGTCCCGTGCCTCACAGATTTAAGGGCACGGGTATTTCCAGCACGGTTTTGTATTTGGATTTTCGGGAAATCCTCAATAACATATGTGTAAAATGATACAGTTACTGTTGAAATGTAACACTATTTTTATTGTGTCTTTTTGATGAAGTGTCGAGCTATTTGTTCAGAAACAAAATGAGACTGGCATAAATGTCTGTTTCCTTATTCTCCATGGGAGTCATACCAGAGGATTGGAAGAATGCATATGTTGTTCCCTTTACAAGAAGTGTAATAGGGAAATACCTACCAAATTTAGACCGGTCAGTCTGATATCTGTGTTCAGCAAGGTTCTGGAAAGAATTCTGAGGGATACGATTGAAGACAATTTGGAAAAGCATTGTGCGATTAAAGTCAGTCAGCATGGATTTGAGCGGAATAGGTCCTGTCTCACTAATCTTATTGATTTCTTTGAGGAGGTGACATGACAGATTGACGAAAGTTGACCAGTGTATGTGGTGTATTTGGACTTTAGCAAGGCATTTGATAAGATTTCCCATGGTAGGCTCATTCATAAGGTCACGAGGTATGGGATATAAGGCGATTTTGTTATCTGGATTCAGAATTTATTGGCTGTTAGAAGACTGTTAGTGGCTGTAGATGGAAATTATTCTGCCTGGACGTTAGTGTTGATGGAGTCCTGTAGGACTCTGTTCTTGGGCCTCTGCACATTATAGTTTTTATAAATGACTTCGACGAGAATGTTGAGGGGTGAGTTAGTAAATTTGCAAATAACGCAAAGGTTGCAGGTGCTGTTGATAGTATCGAGCACTATTGCAGCCTGCAGCGTGACATACACAGGATGCAGAGCTAGGCTGAGAAATGGCAGGTGGAATTTATCCAAGATGCATTTTGGAAGTTCGAACTTGAATGCTGAATAAGGATTAAAAACAGTATTTTTGATATTGTGGAGGAACAAAGGGAGCTTGATGTACATGCACATGGATAGCAGTGAATTGAGAGGTAAGTAGGTTAGGTTATTCTATTTTAGACTGCAATTATTATTGACACAAAATCATGCGCCAAAGTGCCTCTTCTGTTCTGTACTTTTCTATGTTCTGTGTCCTTAGTTCTAACACATCAATATCGTGAATTGTTCACAATCGCCGTGAAACTAAAGCCACAATGCACAATAAAAACAATAATTTATTACATCTGGCAGCATTGAATTGACGCAAGAGCACAGATGTGAGCACGCAGCATTCTTTGTTTTCATAAATTAAGGGCACGATGTGAATAGCATGATGCAACAATATTACTGCATTTGAGAAGAATGACCTTAAAGTGCTCAAATGTTTGCTAAGGTGGAGAATGAAGGAATGAATTGCAGGTTGGTAATGCAGGTTTCCAATCCAAGCATAGCACCCACAGACGATTATATCTTCGAGGAACACGTGACTCTCAGAGATCATCCTGCCCAGTAGATCACAGGTTTTGTCGGAGTGAATCACTGATTCCACAGCAGATCTGACCGAGTTGGCGATGATCTCAGGCAGGATTCTGTAAGCTGCATTAAGCAGTGAAACCAATCGCCACTCCTCCCTCTATCCCTTATAATTGATGATGGAAGTATGATAATTTTCCCGTTGGATTCACACAGGCTACCTTTTCGAAGCATACTGTTGTCCACTTCTCGCAGGTCCAGGCCAATCAAGTGCCACAGAGGTGAAAACAACTTAAAGTGGTAAGCTATCACTTCTCGAAGTTTAACTCTTTTCCAAGGACTTGAAAGCCTTGGGCAGCTCCTCCAGCGGTAACTGCTGGTGCAGACTCTCCCGTCTGCTGTCGTCAAAGAGAACAGAGAGTAGAAACAACTGGGGGTCTGCGCTGTCTTTGCGCTTCGTCTCATATAGACCAGCACAAAAGGATTTGCTAATCCTCAAGACGCTCTTCCGCTGGTCACTCTGTCAGTAAAAAACCTTTTAATTGAGACTCATTCGACTATTCGCCGAATGCCAAGCTTCACAAACAAACAACAATTGCTTGGTCTGTTCCTTTTAACAACAGCTGTCTCAAAAGTCGCAAGTTGTTCTCAGCAAACAGCTCCCAGTTCACATCTTGAAACACATTTCATTAAAAAGAATACAAATGAGAAAAAGTCAGTGAAGGTTTCTGTTAAATCTGCGCCCCATCATTTCTTAATCATTGTTCACTTTCTTCTTTTGGAATTCGCTACAGTTTATGAATAGGAAGGGATTAGACAATATGGGCGAAATGCGACAATTTAGGATATGTAATCAGCATGGATGAGTTTCATTTGATTCGATTTGATTGATGTATTGTCACATATACAGGCGTGCAGTGAAAAGTTTATTTATGAGTAGTATGGGCAGATTATACTAAGCAAGGATGTACAGAACAAGATGGTGAAACAGAAGCTTACAGGATACATTGCACAGGGTGTACCATAGAGATCAACGTTGGAAAGGTTAACCTTGTTTTGAGTCAAGAGAGTCCATTCAATAGACTAATAATGGCTTGGTAGAAGCTGTTACTGAAGCTGCTGTTGAGTGTCTCCAGGCTTCAGTACCTTCTGCCTGAAAGAAGAAGTTGTAGGAGATCATTACAGGGGTGGGAGGAATAAAATGGAGTTCATGGTTGGATTTTCTCACGCAATGGCCTGGGTTGTCAGCATGCCAGACTGCGATGGGGTAGTATACTGATGCAGATAATGAATTGGTTGAATGAACAAATTCACATACAAATGTGAACAGTTCCTACACACAACAATATTTAGATAAAAACTCGAATATCTCCAGTAAAAAAATTGAGTTCCAACGCAGGATCTTGATCAGATGGGCAAATGGACTGAGAAGTGACAAATAGAGTTTAATTCAGGTACATGCTGAATTTTGGTAAGGTCCTAGGGAGTGTTGCAGAACAAAGAACACTTGGAGTGAAGGTTCATAGCTCCTTGAAAGTGGAGTCGCAGGTAGAGTTGTTAATGAAGAAGGCGTTTGGCATTCATTTATTTATCAGTCAGAGTATTAAGTACAGGAGTTGGGAAGTCATATTGTGGCTGTACAGGACATTTGTTTGACCACTGTTGGAATAGTGCGTGCATTTCTGGCCTCCTTCCTATCGGAAAGATTTTGTGAAACTTGAAACGCTTCAGCAAAGATTTACATGAATGTTGAACAGGATTTGAACCAAAGGGAGAGGCTGAACAGGCTGGGGCTGTTTTCCCTGCAGCGTCAGAGTCTGAGGGGTGACACTATAGAGGTTTAAAAAATTATGAGTGGCATGGATAAGATAAATAGACAAAGTCTTTTCCCTGGCATGCGGGAGTCCAGAACCAGAGGGCATAGGTTTAGAGTGAAGGGGAAAGATATAAAAGAGATCTCAGAGGGAACTTTTTCACGCAGAGATTAGAACGTGTATGGAATAAGTTGCCAGCGGAACTGGTGGAGGCTAGTACAATTGCAACATTTAAGAGGAATTTGGATGGGTATATGAATAGGAATGGTTTAGAAAGATATGGGTCAAGTACTGGCAAGTGGAAGTAGATTGGGTTGGGATATCTGGTCGGCTGGACGGGTTGGACAGAAGTGTCTGCTTCCATGCTGCACATCTCTTCAACTCTATGACTCTAATAGTATGAGGTGTAAACATAATCAGCTCTCATACAAGACAATATTTGTACAGGCACAAACGGTTCCAATAAAAAAAAACAAATGCATAATGTATATTATACACATAAAACACGAAAGAACGATGAAATGAAGAACTTGTACCCAAATTTGAGGATATCACAAAGATAGATGGGAAGGAAAGTTTGTACTTTGCATGCGCTTTCTTATTAAAGGGGATGGTAGTAGTCTTCTTGTAGAAAATGATGACTTTAGCTTGTTGGAGAGACAGTTTGAGTATGTCGGTGAACACCTGCGCCTGTTGGTCCACATGCTGTAACAGCACCGATAGGGACTCCAGCCAGGTGTGTCACTTTCCTCGGGTTGCCCTGACATGTGCAATGGTGAACGAGGGAACAGGTGTGTCTGGGCCTGTTGGGGCAGGCTTCTCTGCACGTCTGATATTCTCCTCAAACCGAGAAGAGAAAGCATTGAGAGCCTCAATGAGCGATGACTGCGAGCTTCGTCTGGTTCCATTTGTATCCTGTAATGTTCTTTAGGCCTTGCCATAGGCAACGGGTTCCTT
Source organism: Hemiscyllium ocellatum (assembly GCF_020745735.1). Classification (NCBI taxonomy): domain Eukaryota; kingdom Metazoa; phylum Chordata; class Chondrichthyes; order Orectolobiformes; family Hemiscylliidae; genus Hemiscyllium; species Hemiscyllium ocellatum. The sequence goes on along the minus strand of NC_083440.1, from coordinate 15,813,382 downwards.
TTCGGTAGATATGGGCCTCTCATGTCAACTGCAACTCCCTCCTGGCATCACTGATGGCCCTGCGGAGGTCAGATCTAGATTCCCGGTATAGACTTGGCTCTTCCCATCATAAGGTTACCTGTCTGGTCTTTAGTAGGTTGTGGATTTTTGATCAACTCAAGATTTTTATTTGGGGAACATTCAGATTGATGTCTTCAATACGCAGAACTCCATCCATTTGCTAATGATGCCCATGACGATGGAGGTGTACTCATACAGGTTTTCTGCTGAGTACCTGAACATGGTGTTTTCCACCAATTCCAAGCAATCCCAGTGATTGTCATTCATAGCCTCAGATCAGCATTATACCTCCTTTTGTGAAGTGTCGTCTCACTTCAGCTTCTGCTTTTAAGGACTTTCCACATGTAGGAGAGACTAGGATCTGAGGGCACAGCCTCAGACTGAAGGAAGTACCTTTGGAAATCAGACAGGAATGAATTTCTTCAGCCAGAGGGTGGTTAATCTGTGGAAATCTTTGCCGAAGTTCGCTGTAGAGTCCAGGACATTGAGCATGTGATGCTGCTGCTCTTTTACCAAAGGTGTGTTGCCCTTGTTTTTCTTTCTTACAGTGCTTGTAAATTCACTGGTTCTAGGGTGTCAAGTTTGGATGGGTTGTCCAGCAAATTTTATCACAGACAAGAGACACTGGTCTGGAAAAAGGTTTCTAGTAAATAAAAACACAGTGCAGTAGACAATTCTACCAACTCAGCTTTGCTCCGATCTTGTTTAGTTTGGTGTGATGTTAGCACACAGTCCGATTTTCAGACTTTTGGTGAAAGGAACACTCACATGGATTATGTTGTTCCATGCCGAATCTCACCCTGATGTATCTCCCGTTAGACCCTGCGTTTGAATTTACTTGCTCTGCATGGGGTGTTTATGGGAATTGTAGGAATTTGGAGCAATACTAAAGTTGGGATAGTCTGTTGGGCTATTGGACAGTTTAAGTTTTTTCTGAATTCTGTTTTCTTTTGTTGTGTTTCATTTGATAATCTGTAAACAAATTGCTTTATTAAAAACAGAGGAATGTTGACCAGCTCCACCACCCTGGCAATATCCACTCTACACCTGCTCGAAAGAAGTAGAAAAATACGGGGTCTGGATTACCATTTGACACGTTATGAGAGGGTCTGGTCTGGTCCATAATAAACGTATTATAAATAGAGATAGATGGGTTCCTGGTTGGTAAGGGAATCAGAATTTGTGGGGAGAACGCAGGAGATAAGAATTGAAAAAGAGTTCCTTCTTGATCAAATGCAAGAGCTGACTCGATGGGCTGAATGATCCAATTCCGGTCCTTCACTGTCGAGCCTAATGATCCAATACATAGCAGTACTTTTATATGGACTCGAACAGCTCGAATATTGCATCCTTGGTTCAAACATGGATGGAAGAACTGGAGTCCTGCCTTTCATTGAATATTCCCCTGTCTAGTTTCATTCAGTAGACTGAGCTCATTGAACTGAAGTAATAGTTCAGCTATCAGGGTGTAGGTTGTCCAGATACCCATATTTAAATATTTCCAAGGTTGCCACTAATATGCCATTGAGATTAATCTTGGCACCGTTACCTGCTGGAGGGTTCACTTGTCCTTTTAGAGGAGAGGGAGCCTTATGATCAGACAGAGACAGACCCAAACTCAGATGGACACAGAAACACACTCACACCTTCGTGCACACATATGCACAGAAACATAAGCACATCCTCACACGCACAGATACGTGTACGCGTAGAAACGCACCCACACAGAAACACAGTTAAAGGGCGATATATGAACATACTGACAAACAAAAACACACCTAAACACACACACACACACACATGCAATCCACAAACATGAACACACACACACACTAACACAGTGAAACGGAAATGTGGCAACACATACAAACAACGACTTGAGAAACATTCCAACACTCTCACAACACAGACAGGAATACAATTAGAGTGCAGAAGGGGGCACACCTCCTCACATATGCACTTGCACACACTCGCACAAGCACACATATAGAAAAACCAACATACTGAGACATGTAGGAACACATCCATGTCCGGACAGAATGCACAATCCACACATGAAGAGATGCAATAATACTGAGATATTGGTAAACCTCTACACACACACACACACACACACACACACACACACACAGACACACACACACACACACACACACACACACACACACACACACACACACACACACACACACACACACACACACACACACACACACACACACAAAATACAGCCATACTGACCGAGAAATGGACATGTCCAATGCACACATATCCATGCACACTTAAAGACTGTTATATTGAGATCTCGGAACACATCTCCACACAGACATAGAATCACACCTACTTTCCCACACACATATATAAATGAACACAGAATAAGAGACTTTACACACTAACCTGAATGATCTGACGGAACCTTCTTATACATACACACATAGGTATTCAAACAAAGTTCCTGAACCATAACCATCATGAGCGACACTCGGAAACAAACAGAGATCCGCACAAAGAGAGCAACAGAGAGACCATGTTTTGGGCACAGAAAGATATCAACACACGGACAGACAGCCACAGTCTGACAAAAAAACTCTCATCTGCTTAAACAAGAATATAGCCAGGCCGAGACACATCCGACACTCCCACAATAATACACTGACACTCAGAAACCCACATGGATGGACTCACATAATCATCATGACATGCTTACAGTAACACCCAGACCCACAAACACCCACACCCACACAGTTCAAGGACTGTAACCTCACAAACAGCATACACACAGGCACAAACACAACAGATGCACAACGTGCAAAACACGCACAGATGCATAATTACGCAGACACAGTAACAGACATCCACATAACAATGCTCACCTCAGGTACACACTTCCATACAGAATGAATAACATTCCCGAATACATAAACACATGACTGTGAAGTCACTGATGCACATTCCAATACACACAAAGGGAAATACACGTACAGGTGCATAAACACTCTCATAATGTCTCACACTCGGACATATTCAACGACAAAAACCGAGGGATACTCACACTCCGAGCAAGATCACCACAGAGGCAATGAAAACAACCCACACTCAGACACATAGAGAACCCCACGTATTGAGAGGAAAACATATGAGCACACCTCACACCCAGCCACAGGGAGATGATCAATGTTCAGCAGACTTCTTGCAGTTTTGTGTCAAAGGATTTCTGTCTGTATCTGTGCACTTTGTACTCTGTAAAACAACTCTCTCTGGAATAATTAGTGAATGAATGAATCAGGTAGGCATTTGAGTCAATGCAAGTGATAATGTGCTAAACTGGGACAACAAGTGTCTGACATCGTCAATGTGAAAAAAAGACACAGAGAGCGCAAAGGGAGAGACAAAAACAGAGAAAGAGAGATAAAGGAGAGACATAGAAGGAGAAAGAAAGACAGACAAACACAAAACGAGAGAAAGATGGAGGAAAAGAATAAAATGAGACAGAGAGGCACACACATAGAAAACACACACACACAGAGAAAACCTGAGCAAGAAGCTGAGAGATGGGGGACAGCATGAGAAAGGAAGAGAGGAACAAAGACAGACAGAAAGAAGCAGTAGAAAGAGAGAGAAAACAATTTTTTTTGTGACGGACATAGACAGGAGGTAGCCTGAATAAACTCTCTCAAATACAAATGTTCATCTCCAATAGCCAATTCAGATGAGAGCATCACCATCACCCGGATCCTTTTTCAAAATAATATTTAACGTGAGCTCAAGAGAGAGAGTCTGGCAATCTTCTCGGTGCAGGGGGAACAGCTTTTACCGCTCCCCCTCCTCCCCTGCAGGGAAAACGCAGAAATTCTTCCTGCTGGTCTTCAACAGGTTAGTCTGTGAAGACCCAAGGTTCGAGCTGAACCCATCACTCACAGCCAGTCCGTCATTTCTAATATCTCTTCCCGCTTGTTTCCGTCCTCTGTCCATCATTAAGTGAAGAATTTATGTGACCAGTTGTTGCACCACATTCCTGAACTTCGCTCTGAACTTGGGTAGAGTTGCTGCATAAAACAGTGTGTTCGTGCTGCAGCTTAAATCCTTTAGCATTTCTCCCGCCCAGGTAAACTGCATTAGACGCCAGGTCCTCCAACGACGTGCTACTTTAACATTAAAGTATAAGATGTTTGCACCGTACACGACCCACAGAAGAATGAAACTGATGGATATCGTGAACAGATAAATCACTGAATTCATCCGTGTCTCCATTGCTGCGTCGTTGTGACTCTGCCCCTTCCTCTGACCACTCAGGTTTTTGCGGACTTGACTGGCCACTAAAATGTACCTGACCGTCAGAGTGTTCATCAACAGAATTAACATGAATGGGATTAAAGGTGTTAAAATGATATCAAACCAGTTAAACCCCAGCCACCAGGGATCAGTATAATAACTTGATTTTATATAGCAATACCACTGAACATCGTTAATTATCCACCCAGGTTCAAACCGAAAATAGAAGGGAATGTTTTTCGAACAGAGCAGAATGCCAGTTGCAGCTAAAACCACAGCCAAGGCTTTCTCTGTCCAATATTTCCTCTTCACTTTCAAGCAGCAAATGGCCACAAAACGATCAAAGGAGAAAAGGACAGTGAACCAGACGGAACAATCTGTCGCTGCACGGATCAGGACAAAAATAACACCGCACACAGGAAAGACATTGAGGGAACACTTTGGGTAGTAAATGTCTCTTAATCGCCACAGCATGACCTCAGTGAGAATGAACAGTAGATCCGAAGTTGCCATCGCCAACAGACAGCGCGTTGTGCATTTAGAGAGTCCGCACTTTCCCCGTGAGAGAACGAAAATCAGCAGGAAATTAACTGAAAGAGAAAGATGATAACAGGCAAATCAGAAATTACTTGTCAAACATTCTCCACATCTGCCCAGAGAGCAATGGACGATCTTCATGTCTAACTGGGCAGGGAATTATAGTCTCTCACTATAATTCAAAGTCTCCAACCCTTGCAATGTTCTCGTAAATCTTTTGTAAAACCGTTCATATTTCACATCACATTCCATTCAAAGTGAGACCAGAATTGCACACACTTCCTCCAAAAGTGGCCTAACGAATGTCCTGCACATTCGCAAAATGATCTCAAAACTCCTATAATCCATGATCTGACCAATAAAGGATCATATACCAAACGCCTTCGTCACAATCCTGAGACTCCACATTCAAGCAACTATGGAAATGCACACCAAGGACTTTTTGTTTTGTAACAATCTCCAGGATCTTACTATTAATTGAACAGGTACTGCCCTCATTTGCCATTGGAAAATGCAGCACCTCACATTTACCTAAGTTCATCTCCATCTGCCACTCTTCAGCGCATTGGCTCATCTGATTTGCTGTACCTTCTGTACTGCTTACAACACTTGCAGTTTTGGTGACACTTGCAAACTTATTGTCGTGCCTCCCATATTCACATCTCAATCATTTGTATAAAATAACTAAAAGCTGTGTATCCAGCACCGATCTTTGTGGCACACCACTGGTCTGAGGCTTCCAGTCTGAAAAGCAACCCTCCAACGACCACCATCTGCCTTCTACCTTCGAGGTAGTTCTGTATAGAAATAGCTAGTTCTCTCTCTACTACATTTGGTCGAACCTTGCAAACCAGTCTCCCATGACCACCCTTATCAAACACCATACTGAAGTCCACAGAGATCACGTGCACCATTCTGCCCCCATAAATTCAGTTTACTGTTTCTTCAAAAATCTCAATCAAGTTCATGAAACAAAGATTTCCTCAGAACAAAGCCATGTCGAAAATCTCTAATCACTGCTTGCCTGTTCAAACACAGGATTCATATAAATCCTGTCCTTTTGGGTCCCTTCCAACAACTTGCCCATCATCAATGTCAGTCCCAACGGTTTATAGTTCCCTGGCTTTTCCTTACAACCTTTCTAAATTAGTAGCACAACTTCAGCTAACCTCCAGTTTTCCAACACATAACCTGTGACAGTTGGTATTCCAAGTATCTCAACAAGGCGTCAAAAATCACTTCCCTAGCTTCCCACAGAGTTGTTGGGTTCACCAGATTAGATCCTGGGAATGTATCCACCTGTATGTATTCTTTAATTTCCAGCACATCCTGCACTGGAATATGGACATTCTTGGATATATCACCATCTACTTCCCCACATTCTATATCTTCACGTCGTTTTCCATAGTAAACACTGATAAAAAATATTCGTTTATTATCATCCCTATCTTCTTAATTGCCAGAAATAAGCTGCCTTTCTGATCTTTGAGAGGTCCTAGTCTCTGTTTAATTACACTTTTGTCCTTCATATATTTATGAAATATCCTTGGATTATCCTTATCGCTATTTGTCAAAGCTATCTCATGTCCTCTTTTTGCCATCCTGATTTTCTTCCTACTCCTACTGCCTTTTTACTCTTCTGAGTATTCATTCGATCTCTGCTGTCTACACCTGACGAATGCTTCCTTCTTTTTCTTAAACAAACCATATAACTATCAGGCTATCCTCTACCCCTCACAGGTTTCTGAAGGCTTCCCATTTACAGCTGACCCTTTTCCTAGGATCATCTACCTCCAATACTACTTTGAAAGGTCTTGCCTAATGGCCATTCTCCAATTTTGAATTTTAACATTTCGATTCGGTCTATCCTTTTCCGTTTCTATTTTAAACTAATCAAATTCAAGTCTTTGCCCCAAACTTCTCCACTAACTACAATCAGTCACTTACCCTGCCTTATTTCCCAAAAGGAGGTCACGTTTGCGCATTCTGTAATAGATATTACCACATACTGAATCAGAATATTTTGGGATACACTCTGAACAAACTCATCTCCATTCAAAACTTTTAATAATTTGGCATTCCCAATCTATGTTCATAAAACTAAAACCCCCTACCATTATAACACTATTAATCTTACAAATAACTGAGATCCCCTTACAAATATGTTTTTCAATTTCCCACTCACTATTGCGGGGTCTGTAGTACCATGCCAATAATGTAATTAGTACTCTCGCAATTCTCAGTTCCTCCCAAATAGTTTCCAAAAACGTATTCCCAAGAATACCCTCTCTAAATACAGGCGTAATGTTATCCTTTACCAAAACGTAACTCCCCCAATTATCTGGGCCCCCGTTTCTTTTCTTCTGACATCATTTCTATCCTGAAAATTTAAGCGCCACTTATGTCCATTCCTGAGCCACAACTGTGTAATTGCTGCGCTATCCCAGCTCTGAGTTCCCCACCACACTCTCAGTTCATTTGCCTTTCCTGTCAAGCATCTTGGAATGAAATAAATGCAATTTAATTAATCAGTCCTGACTCATTCTCTGCTTTGTTTCTGCCTGCCCTGACGATTGGGCTTGCTACTTTTCCGAGCTGTACCAGTCTCAGACTGATCTTTTTCCTCACTCTCTCCCTGGCCACACACCCCCAATTCCGTGGCAACCCCCACTCCGTCCTTACTAGTATAAATATTCCGAGGCGATTGTCACAAATTTCCTTGACAGTAAATTATTTCTCTTCCATTTGAGGTGCAATCTGATTGCCTCTTACAGGCCACTTCTACCACAGAAAAAGTTCTAATAATCCAAAATGAGAGCGCTTGTCTCCTTCACCAGCCCTTCAGCCACGTTTTCATCTGCTCTATTCTCAGATTTCTGCACTTACTGGCTAATGGCATGAAGGGTAGTCCACATATTACTAACCTCAAGGAGCACTGTTTCAATTTCTGCCTAACCTGTCATATTCTCCCTGCAGAATTCATCCATTTTCCTTTCTATGTCGTTAGTTCCAATGTGCACAATGACTTTCTTTTGGTCCCACTTCCCTTTGAAAATATTCTGTGCCCATGCCAAGATTTATTGATTCTGGCACCTGATACCCTACAGGAGCTCTTGGCCGCAGAAATATTTGCCTGTGCTTCTGACAAGAGAGCCCCCAATCACAATTGATGGCTTGGAACCTGATGTAACCCTCGTTACATTAGAGCCAGTCTTGGGAACAGAAACGTGACTGCTTGTGCTACATTCTCCTAAGAGTTCATCCCCCGCTGCATTTTGCAAAATATCATGCCTATTACAGATGGAGCCAGCCACAGGAGTATCCTGCACCACTTGTGTCCCTCTCCTACCTTTCCTGGAAGTAATCCATCCACTTGATGATATCCGTTGTTTTTCTCTTTTCCTGTAGCTGCCAGCCAGCAAACCCTGTACCACCTGGAAATTCCTCATTGGCTCGAACTGCTGCTGGATCCAGTCATGCAATCTGGTAGGATTTGCAGCCAAAGACATTTACTATCGCCATAAACATCAGTAACATGGAAACTCTCCCTAATCTCCCCCATCCGACAAGAAGAGTACATTACTCTTCGAAATCCCGTCTTCGAATCTTAATAATCGACAGGCTCAGAAAATACCACAGTCTTACTGCCTAAACGACACAGCTCCATGTTAACTGAGTCCGTCTATATATATATATGCATATTTAATCAAGAGACAGATGTCAGTAGAACCTTTGATTAAAAAGAACTCACTTTACTGCTTGTGGAGAACTATGAAAAAAATATCAGCAATATTACACTGAACAAAACATATTCTTGCCTGCTCCTGTGCTATGAACTCTCCCACGCAGGTTCCTCTCAGGTCAGCTATGATTTTCGCTGTTCGTTATTTTTTCGTGGATGCACTAAGATGCCTAGAAATGCATGAACTAAAACGGTAAACGCAGTAGTGGCGCAGCTTCACTGATGTGTCAGACAGGAGTGTAAGTTGGTTTTTGTCTCTCACTCACTCTTTCTCTCTCTCTCTCTCTCTCTCTCTGGCCAAGTGGGCTGTTACTTTGTCTCTGTTCCTCCTTTTCTAAAATTGTGTTGCTTTGTACTTTCTTTTTCCTAAATTTCCAAAACAGTGCAACAGCTTATAAAACAAGAATTACACTTCCAAGATTTTCTGGATGTCAGCTCTGACACCTAAAATTCTGCAAAAAAAGGTGCAGCTCTCACAGCCACAATGTTTTCATGTCCTCCAATTCGGTTTATCAGGAAGATAACCGACTCCACTGAATTCAATTTAACACCCTGCAATGTTCCAACAGTGGAAACAGACAATACAGAAATATTGCATTTAACCCACCAAGTTAAATCACTTTAACTGTTGGAACATTGCAAGGTGTTAAATTGAATTCAGTGGAGTCGGTTATCTTCCTGGTAATCCGAATTGGAGGACATGAAAACATTGTGGCTGTGAGAGATACTCCTTTTTCACAGTATTTTCGGTGTAAGAGCTGACATCCAGAAAATCTTGGAAATGTAATTATTGTTTTGTAAGTTGTTGCACTGTTTTGGAAATATAGGAAAAAGGAAGTACAAAGAAACAAAATTTTAGAAAAAGAACAGTCCACTTGGCCAGTGAGAGAGAGAGATAGAGAAAGAGTGAGCGAGAGAGAAAAAACAACCTACATTCCTCAGTCTTTCCATGATACCATCAAAATTGAATGAAAGTTACGATACTGAAAGGGATAATTATTGCTAATCAACTGAATAAACTATCTACCTGCTCTGATCCTACTGTCCAGCAATAGGAACACAGCGTTGAAGGTTTCTTCACGTCACGTGCTGACCGAATGCTCTTTAAACGAGTTATGGTTGGTCATCTCAAGCCACCATCAAAATTGGGCAGTGAATTCCAGTTGCAACATCACCTTCTGAATTAAATGGTCAACATCATTCCCTCGAAAATCCTCACATCAATACCTAACAACATTCTTATATATCTGTTACATACTCTCCTCAGTGCAATTCTGTCCTCACGTCTTAGTGATGACCAGCTCTGTGCATTGAAGCACAACTGTAATCCACCCAGTGTCTTCGGGTAGATTAAATTATTCTGTATCCGGCTTTCATTTGTTTGCGTTTCATTCGGCAATCTGCAAATAAATTCTGCTTTATTTAAAACCGAGGAATGATGACAAGTTCAATCACTCGTGGAATATCCACAGTTGCACCTGCTCAAAATAAATCAAAAGGTAAGGGTCTTCGCGACCATCTTGATATGCTTTGAGAGGCTCTTGCCTGGTCCAGAATAAATGTATTAAAAGTAGAGACATATTGGTTCCAGATTGGAAAGAAAATCAAAGATATGGGAAAAGGCGGGAGAATGGAATTTAAAAATCAATCCATCACGGTCAAATGTCAGACTCACTCGATAGGCTGAACAGTATAATCCTGATCCTGCATTGTATTGAGGTATGATGCAAAATATAACAATATTTAGATATGGATGCAAAAAGCTTCAGCAAGGAAATAATGCATTCGTGGTTCGAACATGGACGGAAGAACTGGAATTCTGGACTTCTTTCAATATTCTCCTGTCTTGTTCCTTCATTAGACTTAGGACCTTGAACTGAAGTAACAGTAAAGCTATCAGGGTGCAAGAGGTACAGATACTGATAGTTTAATATTTCCCAGATTGCTGAAATACGCAATTGAGAGCAATCTGTGTACTGTGTCCTGCTATAGAGTTCATCAGTCCGTTTTCTTCAGGAGAGTGAGTTTCGTGATCAGACATAGACAGAACCACACACATAAGGATATAGAAACACATCCACACCCTAAAACGTAAATACACATACACGCAGAAACACATCCACTCACCGAAATGGAGTCAAAGTAAGATATAGGAACATACTGACAAAAAAAAACACACACACACATAAACTCAGAAACAAATCCACACACTCTCACACACACATACACAAACATGCAGAAACACACACTCACATCGAAATAAAGTGAGATACTGGAACATACTGACAAACAAAAACACATTGCGTGCACACACGCAACTTACACTCATGCACGCACGCATAATTACATAGTCAAATTGAAATGGGGGAATACACTTACACAAAGACAACATAAGCAATTTCCACAACCTCACAACACACAGGAACACAATCAGAGCGCAGAAGGGCTCAAACTTACGCACACATGTACGTGTGCTCACATGCACACCAAAAAAACAGTCTTATTGAGACATAAAGGAAAACATCTATGCATAGACAGAACACACACGTCCGCAAACGCAGAAATACTGTCATACTGAGAGAGAGGAACAAATCTACACACACACACACACACATATCTGCACACGTGCCCGCACACATACATGTGTGCACACACAAAACACACACTATCACACAGACAGAGACATGCACACACCCACACAGACACAGACATGGACACACACTTACCGCCACACAAACACCTCCCCCATACACATAAATACAGACATACTGATAGAGAAAGGAACACACCCAAATATATATACCAAATGCACACATTTCCATGCTCAAAGAAATGCAGTCATACTGAGATGTAGGACCACACCTCCACACTGACAAATAATCATAACCAGAACTCCACACACATATATAAATCAACTCAGATTAAGAGACAGTGCACACCGACTGCAAGAACTGACATAAACCTCTTGCACACACATATACACACACTCAAACACAGTTACTGAGCCGCAATCTCAATGATATATAGATAGAGAGTGACACTCAGAAACAAACAGACACATACCAACAGAGAGGCACAGAGAGATTCTGCTGGGGCACAGAAAGATCTTGATACATGGTCAGACAACCAACATAGTCTGAACAACACATGCACCTGCTTAAAGAGCACTGTCAGGCACAACCACATTACGCAATCCCACAATAACGAAATGAAACTAAGAAACACATATACATGGAGTCACAGGATGTTCATGATATGCTGACAGTAACACCCATACACAGCACACGTCCCCACCATCACATAGTCATCGGACTGTAACTCCACAAACAGTATGTATACAGGCACAAATACAACAGATGTACACTGTGCAAAACAGGCACAAATACACTGTCATGCAGACACAGTACCACAGACCCACATTAAAGCACTCATTTGCACTGTTAGACTCTCATACAGAGTGAATAACATTCCGAAATACATAAACACATGAATATGTCGTCACAAAAATACTTCACAACACACACAAAGGGAAACCCACACTCAGATGCGTAAACACTCATAATGTGTCACAATCAGGGATGACAAAACTGAGGGGCACAAGCACCGAGCGAGTTCACCACAAAGGCAATGAAGTCTCCGCCTCCCCCCTCCCACACAGACTCACACAGACACGCAGATACTCACACACACTGAAAGGGAAACACATGAACACACCTCCCACACAGCGACAGGGAAAGGAAAAGAAGATGATCAATGTTCAGCAGACTAGCTTACATTAATGTGGAAAGGCATTGCCGGCTCTACCTGTGCACATTGTACTTTACAAAAAAAATCTGCGTCTGGAAAGGTCAGTGAATGAAAGGATTAGGAAGGGTCAATGAGAGAAAACTACGCAGAGAGCGTGGAAGGGTCACACACACAGAGGGAAAGAAAGACAATGATGGATTTGCATAGAGGCTGACAGAGAGGTAGACAGACAGAAAAACAGGTAGAGATACAGACAAAAAATACACAGGGAGGGACGAATCGAACGAGATAACAGAGAGATAGATAAATAGATAGATAGATACACGCACATATATATATATATATATATAGAGAGAGAGAGAGAGAGAGAGAGAGAAAGAGAGAGAGAGAAGTTATCTCTGTCCAATATTTCTTCTTCAATCCCATGCAACAAATCAAACAATCAAAGGAGAAATGGAAAGTGAACCAGATAGAACAGGAAAAAGACAGAACTGCACACAGGGGTGAGATCCAGGAAACACCCTCCGTAGTAAAGCTCTTTCAATCGCCATGATCTCAAAGAGAATGAACAGTAGATCTGTCGGTACCATAATCAACAGGCAGCACGTTGCACATGAGACAGGCTGCACTTTCCCATTGAAAGAATCAAAATAGCAGGAAATTAACTGAAAGAGACGGAATATTAGATCCAAATCGAAAGTTACGATCAAACATTCTCCATATCTGCCCAGACAACAATGGAAATATACATATCTAATTAGGGCAGGAAATTGACAGATGTAAAAAATGCATAGTTTTTAAGGTGGATAATAAAAGGTTTGGAGGGGATTTTTGGAAAATGCTTTCACTCAGAAAGTGGTATACGCTTTGGTAATTCAGTGCGTGGGAGGTTTGTTGAGATAGAAAACCTCACCGCCTTTAATTGTCACCTGGGAGGAGACTAGATTTTTTTCTGGCCTTGATAGTACAAGCTTGATGTTCCATCAGATATCTTTGGTACAGATGAGTTACACAATTCTAAGAATTACTTCTGGGGACTGGGTTGGGATATGAAACATTTTCATAAAATAAATACAAGAACTGAGGATACCAGCAATATGAAAAGAAACAGAAATACCTGGCTAAACTCAACAGGTACTGTACAATGCATGGAGAATGAAACAGAGATAATGCAATCATTCTTCATGAGAACACCTTCCTCAGAATACTTTTCATGGAATTCAAAACATCAACTTGGTTTTGTTCTCGCACCAAGGCCCTAAATTGAAAACAAAAGACGAGGATTGAGTTTGAAATGGGAATTGAAATTCCTAGTGTTGATATTTATCTATGATGAAACATTTGTTCGAATGCTCTTTGCAAACTAAGTGTAGTTAGACGCAAAGAAATGTAGAAAGAGGAAACAGACCCATTGGTCCAAATCGTCCTTGCTGACCAGTTATTCTGTAATACTATCTTCCATTTGCCCGCATATACCTCTGAGTCTACCCCACCCCCTTTAATTTACCCATACAGTTGCTTTTTAAAAAATATTGCAGTTGTACCCGCCTCCATCATTTCCTATGGCAGTTCATTCCATACATGCACCACCCTTTCTATGAGAAAATTTTTCCATTATGTTCTTGTTAATTCTTTCCCCTGTCATCCTGAAGTTATGCCCTATATCTCTGGACTGCCACCCCAGAGGTAAGATCATGGATATCCTATCCAAGCCTCTCATGATTTTACAAACCTCTATAACATCACCACTCAGCCTCCAACATTCCATTGCTAACAGAACTAGTCTATGCAACCTCTCCCTTCTACTCAAACCCTCCAAACATGGCAACAACCTTGTGAATTTTTTTTTGAACACTTGCATGTTTCACAACATCTTTCTGACAACAGGGAGATCAGTTTTGCACACTTTTTTTTCCAAACATGTATTGACCAATGTCCTATATGGCCACAGCATGGCCTCACAACTCCTGTAATCAATGTTCTGAACAGTGAAGGTGCACATATCAAACACATTATTCGCTATTCAATCTACCAAAGGCTGCACTCTCAAGGAAATATGAAACTTCACTCCAAGACCTATTTGTTTTGATAAACGCCCCGGGATCTTACCATCCAGTGTTCAGGTCCTGCCCTGATTTTCTGTTCTAAATGCAGCACCTCACATTTATCTAAGTTAAACTCCATCGGCCCATTGGACTGTCTGATAAAGATCCCATTTTTTACTGAGGTAACTTTCTTCGCTGTCTCCTGCACTTCAAACTTTGGTGGTATTTGGAAACTTACTAACCATACCTCCCATATTCAATTCGAAATCATTCATATAATTGATTTTAAAAATCACAGTAATGCAGCACCAATTCTTGTGGTATACCATTGGTCAGTGGCCTTCGGTTTGATAAACAACCAGCCACTATCACACTCTATCTTCGACTTTTGAGTCAGTTCTGTAGCCAATTAGCTAGTTCGACTCTATTCCATTTGGTCGAACTTTGCTAACCAGTCTACCATGGGGACATTTTCAAAACCCTCACTAACGTCCATATAGATCATGTCCATCACTCTGCCCTCATCACCCCTGTTAATTACTACTTCAAAAATCTCAGTCAAGTTATTTAGACATGATTTATCGTGTGCAAAGCCATATTGACAATCACTAACGAGTCCTCACCTATCTTAATACAAGGTACGTATAAATCCTATTGCTCAGGATTTCCCTACAACAACGTACCTACCTACAATGCCAGACTCATTTGCGTAATGTTTGCTGGGTTTTCGTTACCACCTTTCTTAATTAGTGGCGCATATGAAGCATCCTCCAGTCTCCTGCCCCCTCTCCCGTGATGATCGTTTTTTTCAAGTATTTCAACAAGGGTCCAGCAATCACTTCCCCAGCTTCCCACAGATCATGTCCTCGGGATATATCTAACTTTATGCATTATTTGACTTCCAACACATCCTGCTCTGTAACATGGTCATTTTTCAAGATGTCACCATGTATTTACGAACATTACACATTTTCAAGGTCTTTCTCCTCGGTAAACAATGATGCACAATATTCGTATAGTGTCTCATCGCTCCCTCCCCCACCTTAAGCAGTTTCACACATCGGCTGCCATGCTGACCTTTCAGGGGTCTTCTTCTCTCCTGAGATACCCTTTCGTCCTCAATCTACTTATGAATTCTGCATAACCATATTTGGCAAAGCACAACCATATTTGCCAGAGCTATCTCACGACGCCTGTTTGTACTCCTGATTTCCCTCTGAAGTATCGTCCGATTGTTTTTATATTATGCTCAGGATTCACGCAATCTCTGCATCTGTACTTGATACCTGTTTCCTTTTTTTTCTGAACCAAGTTCTGTACCAATCAGTCTTGATTTTCACCTGAACTGGAGCATAAACTTTCTTGACTCTCATTATCCCATTTCTGAAGGCTTCCCATTTTCCAGCTGCACCTTTACCAGAGAACATCCGCCCCGAATCAACCTTTGAAAAAATCTTGCCTCGTGGCCACCCTCCAATTTAGAACTTTGAATTTTAAATATGGTCTGTCTTTTTCCATTTCTATTTTAACCTAATATAATTCAAGTCTCTGCCCCAAAATGTCCCCCAAACTAGCCCTCAACCACCCGCCTTGCCTCATTTCCCAAGAGTAGGTCAGGTTTTTCAGGTTCTCTCATGGTAAATTCACATACTGAAATAGAAATGTTTGATACGCACACTAAACAAATTCAACTCCATCCCAACCCTTAATAATGAGGCAGTCCCAGTCTATATTTGGAAAATGAACACCCCCTATCATTGCCACACTATCATTTTTCCAAGCAACTGAGATCCCCTTACAAAATTGTTTCCTAATTTCCCACTGATGAGTAGGGCACATCTAGTACCATCCCAATACGGTAACCAGTCTTTTCTTCATTCTCAGTTCCACCCAAATACCTTCCCTGCATGTTTTTCCAGAAACACCCATCCCGAATTACAGCTGTAATGTTATCCATTTTCAACAAAACAACTCCCCCTCTTAACTTGGCCGGTTTCCTTCCTTCATCCAGTATTACTATCCTGCAACATTACGCTGCCAGTCCTGTCCATCCCTGAACCACTTCTGTGCAATTGCTGTGATATCCCAGTCCCATGCTCCTAACCATGATCCCAAATCACCTGTTTTCCTTGTGAGGCATCTTGTATAGAATAAATGAAATTTAAATTTGTCAGTCCTGCCTCATTCTCTGCTTTGAACCTGCCTGTCCTGACCATTGTACTTATTCTTTTTTCCCAACTGTATCATTCTCAGACTGATTTCTCTCCTCACTATCTCTCTAGCTACACCATCCCACCGTCTGCACCCCACTGTACCCGTACGCCCCACTCCAACCTTACTAGCTTCAATATTCCTGAGAATCTCGAGCTATTCTCCCTGGCAGCAAATTAGTTTTCTTCCAATTCAAGTGCTAATTTGTTCTCGTTACACAGGCCACTTCTACACAAAGAAATATTGCAGTGATCCAAAAAAGTGAACCTTTCAGCCCTGCACCAGCTGCTCAGCCACGCATTCATCTGCTGTATCCTCCTATTCCAACATGCATTAGCTAGTGGCGTTGAGAGTGATCCAGAATTTACTACACGCAAGGGGATCATTTCAAATTCCTGTTAAATCTCTCGTATTCACTCTTAAAAGTTTCATCTTTTTCCTTCCTATGTCATTTTTTTCAACATACACAATGTCTTCCTGCTGATCCCACATCCCTTGGACAATATTCTGCACCCTGTCTGAGATATTCTTGATCCTGGCACTAGCGAGGCAACAGATGCTCTTAGCTTCAGAAAAGTCTGCCCTTGCCTGTAACGAGTGAATCCCCGATCACAACTGATCGTTGAAACGTGACGTAACCCGCGTTACATTGGAGCCAGTCTTGGTACCAGAACCGTGGCTGTTCGTGCTCCATTCCTCTAAAGTTCCATCACCAGCTACATTTTCCAAACAGCATGCCTGTTTGAAATGGAGATAGCTTCAGGAGACTTCTGCTCTACCTATCTACCTCGCCTGCCTGGTTGTGTCTGTTTTTGCTCTCTCGTCCTATAGCTGCTATCCTTCACACCCGCGGCTCCTGAGAATTCCTCAATGTCTCTAAGTGTTTCTTCAAACTATCCAAGTGATCTGATATGATTTTCAAAACAATACAACAGTTCACAAAACAAGAATTATTCTTCCAGGATTTAGTGGAAGTCAGCACTGACACCTCAAAAATACCTCAAAAAAGGAACAACTCTCACAGCCACAATATTTTCCCGTCCTCCATGTCAGATTACCTAGAATGGTCAATTAACTATATTACAAAGCACATAATTTTTTGCACTTGAGAAGTTGCAATTGGTTGATGGACAATGTTTACAGAGATGAGAAATGTTCGTTACCTTATTAAAGGTGCAAATCACGATCTGAGTCCTCTCTGTGACGATAAACTGAGGATCTGATAACTCACTGAATCCCTCTTAGTGTGTTTTGGAAAGTGAACAATTCCTTGTCAAGTTTAGCAAGTACTCTATGTGGCTGACATTCAGTCAGCAAATAATGCGAAGTGCAAATAGGGAGACGTGACTTTTTTGCATTCTCTGCATTATCTGATTCAAAGAGTTTTGGCACAAGCCTGTTGATATTCTATGAACGCAATACAGAAGAAAACCATGAATTCATTACTTCAACTACGGAATGTGGCAGCTCCAATCCTTGCATAGCAAAATATGACATGATAAAAGAATCAGGTCTCTCTGACTCTCTATTGTTTTATAATCATGTAGTGGAAAATTAACATTTAACTTGATAATCCGAATGCTCCACAGTTCATAGGCAATACACGATTTCAAAAAACTTATTTTCTAAAATCTTTACATTGTAATGATATAACTAAACAAAGTAAGCAATGTTACCCTAATGAATTGACAAATTATTATGCTCTAACCTTAGTTGACATTATTCCTCCCTATGTAAAATTGTTTTATCCATTGTACAGATATTGAAGCTACAAAAACTTTTTTTAGTGAAAAACTGGAAGGTAGAACTCTTGGATTCAATTTTACGTTCTCCAGTTTTCCAGTGTTGGAAATAGACAACACAGAAACAGGCCATTTAGCCCACCAAGTGAATACACTTCAACTCTCCTCAGTCTTTCTGCAAAATCAGAGGAATGCACAATATTTGTGGGATCAACCTGCTCTGATCCCACTTTCCAGCACCTGGTCGACGTTTTCTGCACTTCATGTGCAGACCTAAATTTCCTTTATATGAGCTAAGGTTCATCACCTCAAGTCACCATCAAAACTGGGCAGTGAATTCCAGTCACACTATAATCTTCCCAATGAACTGATAGATATCATGTCCTTGATAATCCTCCCACCAATGTTTCTCACTCTGTGTTTCCTGGTTAATTGGTTCTGCATTGACGGAGTCATGTAGTCAATCAACACACTGATTAATTTGTAATCTCAGTCACGTCAAATCTCATGCGCTCCTGTTTAGGGAAAATGACACGGCCCTATTCATCTTTCCTCAATACTGCAGTATTTTCCCCACAGTAAAACCATTCTGGTAAATCTCTGTAGCACTCTCTACAGATCAATTCTGTCCTCACTGATCGGTGATGACCAGTACTGTGCACAAAACTGCATGTGTGTGAGCCACCCTGTTTCTCGTACCGTTTCAGTGTTACAGATCTGGCAGGGAGTGAGGGATTTTGTATTGTATTGGCTATGCTGTAGAGTAAAAGAGTAGTAACTTTGGGATGGGTAATACGGAATTACAACTCAGTGTGAATGACTGATATCAGGGTCTGCGATATGTAATTAATCTGCATGGATATAGTTGGGCCCAATCTGTTTGAAGTGTGGCTTAGTTTATCAGGTTTTCAGGAGTCAGTCGAAGCGTTTAATCGCCTCAATTCTGTTCTGTTGCCAGCTGATTAATTACAGAAAAAGCCAGATCCGAGACAAAAATTCAGATTGATGAGTGATAATCTTAATTAGTGCATTAATTAGCAAACTGATCTCTTGCTGAATCACAAACATACAATGCTGAAAACATTGTTTTCACACCAAAACAGACGTTTATTGCAAAAGAAATGACGATAAATTAGAATAATTCAAATTACATACTTATAACGCAGACTCAAACAGAACGAATATGAAGTAAATGTATAATTCTTATTAACCTCAAAACAATGCATCAATGAAACAAAAGGACACGACTTTCATATATTCAACAATACAGACTCCCAATGCAGTTCAAAACAAAACAACGCTCATGCAATAGTCACTCGAAAATACCTATTTCTATCATTTGGTTAAATGACTTGTGACTACCACTTCTAAACTGGAACTGCATTTGATTTTTCCTGGAGCTATCACATATATGAGTGTCAATGTGGATTTGAACAATATCTTCAGAGCTTATGTCTCATCGCATCAGTTCTGTCTGGGATCAATACAACATTTTCATTCCAATACATTGTATTTTAATAAAACTCTCATCTCAATCACATGTGCACATATCAATGCATCCACTCATTTCCAGGTTCTTACAGGACTGAAAAGAAATTAGAAAAAATGATCGAAGTGAAAGGAAAGATTTCTCATTTCTGGGTTTCTTCCTGAATCATAAATACCGAAACTAGCCAACAATTCATTCAGACTCCATTAATACCATGCTGGATTGCAAACATCAAAATTATACAAGGGTACACTGGTAGACAAATTTCATTCAGCCTGTAGGCAAATTTCAAATGCAACCTTTAAAACAATTTGCTGTGATAACAGAAATGCACTCACCCTGACGATATACTTCAAATGCACAGTAAAGCCCACTGCTTATTCTAAAGAAGCAGAACCAAACGCAAATTAAATATTATTCCAATCTCTACATAAAAATATCACTGCTTACATTTTAACTAAGTAACTCCTTTTGTTAATTCCACTGAAATTCCCCGTCGTCCCGATTGAAATATAGATTTCTGGAATTTGCCAGAAGACGTGAATAATCCTCCAGGCAGTTCCTGTGGAATCTGCGGTGATGGGGATTTCACAGGTTGTCTGTAACCTGAGACTAAATGTTTGATCGTCTGCCACTGTGTGACTTACAGGCAAAACATGCTCATGTACTATTGTTAGTGGCAGAGTGAACCCGCAGAGAATCCTCACCCAGATTCACACAAATTCCCTTATGAAGGCTCTTACCAGGAATTGCTACAAATGGAAGAATCGTGTAAAATATTGTCCACACATGATAAAATGAAAACGTCATTTTCTGCCTGTATCTCTTTGCAGAGGCAATTTCTCTGCACTCAATACCGAGGTGATGCAATCACAAAGCCTTTCATTTATACCTGCTGGCATCGCCTGAAGGATTCTTACATTACAATGTGGTTCGATTCATTTATTTAAAAATTTGAACAAACAAGTCATAGCGGTGAGTTAACTCCCAATTGTCATAGAGTATTTTTAGAACTGAGGATTATTGGATAAAAATTTCAATCGGTCAATAGCAAACTTTGGAAAATGCATGTGGAATGAAATCATAGAATGCGTACGATGTGGAAGAGGGTCAATGGGCCCATCGAAACCAAAACAACCCTGAAAAGTGTATCGTACCCAAATAATCACTGAATCACCATGCCACCCTATATACCAGCATTGATATTCCAACACCATCTATCTCACTTTATTTCAGTGTCATCATTTCCTTGCTTTTGACCATTTAGAAAAATTATTCTGGTTGTTGCGTGTCTCACAAAGAAATGTGCTCCTCAACACTGAGCTGTAGTTTCCCTACTTATGAGTGTCTATTCTGTGAAGTGATGATAGTTGGTGAATGGAAACGACACATTGCATTTTTCAGCAAATTCAACATCCTAACAGATTTCCTCACTTTGCAGGGGTACCGTTTCTGAATCGAATATAACTTCTCCAATTAAGACAATAATTGAATAACGTAAAACAACTCAGTGAAAAGTACACTTTGCGTTTACATAAGTTCCAATCAATACAGATTATCCCACCAGAATAAGAGTGCCCTGGGCATGTTTCAAAACTGACTCTGAGGCACACACAATCTGAACAGCTGCACATGAGGATGAGTTATTTAATATTCCCTGCAATGTACTGGTCATGTACAGGGAAGAAACCTGAAACATCTGACTGATGATGAGATTGAACTGCTTCAAGTGAGATGGTGGAGAGAGGCCAGGGAGGGATTTGCGCACATAAAGGTGCCGAAATGTCAAATTCTGAAGTGTTTGAGTGTGTCACTGTTGTCCATGACGTCTTAAGTTTTGGGGAAATGGGATTTATTGTGAATAATGATAAAGGACAGAAAACAGTGAGAAGGAATAAATGTGCCATCTTCATGTTGTCAGGCTGGTATTAGTGAGTCCCACAAGGATGATTACTCCACAAACAGCCATTTATTATCTCCACCAATGACTGTGATGACAGGAGCATGTGTGACGTCTGTTGATAGTACAATATTAAGTGAAACAGTCAAAGACAAGGAGGACACGGGAACGCTGAGAAGGAGAAGGACAGGTTCATTGAGTGAATGAGCACAAATTAGTCTGAGCAACATAATGTAGAGAACTACGAGGCGTTCTTCATTCATTTCAGTCTTGTAAAGACTTCAAGCCATCTATAAACTATTAGATGCTTATCCTAGTCTTAAATTAAAAGACAACAGGCAGCCTTTCAGTCCATTCTCTGCCAGCAGTTTCCATTATTCTCTTGAAAACTAAATTCATCTCAGAAACTCCTAAATTTGAGGAATTCAAACATATGTTTGCATAATTTCAGTACCTCATTAATGAACCCTTGCTGATTTAGGGAATCTACCAGAACCATCAGTCCTGACTAAGCTGAATGCAGGGCGGTGTATTGTCTCAATAGTGTTTCGGGTCGAGAACGTGACAGAACAACATCAGGTAATATTGGGGTGTGGGGTTTTCGGGGTGGGACATGAGCTGAAGCGGGGAAGTCTAGAAAATGAAGAACCCATGGTCCGAGTGCATATTAACACCGACCATATCTGGGATCGAAATCACCCTACAGAGGATGGCATCATGTAATTAATCATTCGTTATTTACAAATGCATCGCCTTTCATAGGAGTCTCTCTCTATGTCGGCTAGTTAATTTACTTTCTCCAAAACATACAGACATAATGCAGAGTATGAATTTGCAATGTCATTACATTGGGGAAGAGTGATCTTAAAATGCTTGAATTGTTTATTAATGTGGAGAATGAAGAATTAGCCTCTAAAATTCGAATGCTGAATCTAAATAATGAAGTAATGTATAAATGAGAAGTAGTGGATTGAGGAACGTTAATGAAGAGGTTCTCAGTATATTAACATCTGCTAAAAGGGAAGCAATTCCTGAATGATTTGCAGCAATGAATCAGCTGCCTCCAGGTCAACAATGTTACAGGAAAGGCGATGGGAGCAGCCCTGCCTGACTATCGATTGATGAAGAAGCTTTCTGTTTCCCACTTATTGATTGAAGCTTCACTAATAATGCTGGTGGACAGCAGTCTGATTCATTGGTGGAATCCCTTCCCAAAGCATACCTTTGAGAGAATATCCCTCATAGATGTGTGAGAGATCCTGTCAAGGACCTCCTGGTGCAGGCTGATGAGGCAGGCTTCCGACTCCCCTGTCCTGCATGGAGGTGATTCTATCCCGAAGAATTGTGAGGCTGCATGTTCAGATCAGATCTATTCGGGGTGAATCAGTGATCCCAAAGCAGAACTGAGTTGGTTGGTGATGACCTTATTCAAGAAATTTTAGTTTAAATTGAACAATGAAGTGGATCATCAGTCGTCCTCTCCCCCTTCTGATTATAGGTGAGGGGGATGATACCTGTTCCCATGGGTTCACAGAGACTACCTGTTAGAAGCCGACTGTTGTACACTTCCACCAGACCCTGGCCAAGCAAGTCTGACACAGTCTAAAACAACACAGTTAGTAAGCTGTCAATTCCTCGAGGCTTAGTCGTTTCTAAGGACTCGAGAGTCTTGGTCACCATAACCAGAAATAACGGTTGTAGCAGCCTCTCCCATGTGCTGTCGTCGAAGACCTACGTGACAGTGAGCAATGACCGGGAGGTTGCACTCTCTGTGGATTTCGTGTCATGCAGTCTGACATAAAAGGATTTGCTGATTCTCATGATGTCAGGCTGAGATAACACTACACATCCATCTTCTCCATTCAGGCTCTGAGCACATAGCTCTCTCTGTGCAACAATTCAAATACCAAACGTGAGCATGCCTCCTCCTGCTCCACAGTGTGAACCCTGGACTTGGAAAGCATCTTGGAGGCATCTGAGATAAACGTGATGCTTTCTGGCTGTTCACGTCCAGGGCACTCTCCATAAGATCAACCTCTATCGGCTCCACGAGATGATGATTCTGCAAACTTTTCTGGAGTTCTTACATTCTCCCCGTTTCTCTCTCACCTTCAGAAGACTTTCGACAGAAAGGTCCTCCAGATGATCTGCTTGACAGTTTCCCATAAGTCTCATGGTGACTCAAAGTGGGGTTTCATGTTTCTCCAGCCTGTGGAAACCTTTTGAGCTTCTCCATATTATCTGGGATCAGCAGGTTTACATTCAGTTTCCACGATCCATTGGAGACCAGTGGTCAGAGAAGAACACCAGCTTGGCTTTGTTGAATTTGCCCGAATTCAATCCCAGCCTCTCTAGTCTCACTTCACGTGTAAATCACTCTGGAACCTCGCTCGTAAAATTCTTCCAGAATCTTTTTTTATGATGGCTGAATTGGCAGGCTCCTGAGTCCATTTGATTCGAATCACCAGGC
Organism: Hemiscyllium ocellatum; assembly: GCF_020745735.1. Classification (NCBI taxonomy): domain Eukaryota; kingdom Metazoa; phylum Chordata; class Chondrichthyes; order Orectolobiformes; family Hemiscylliidae; genus Hemiscyllium; species Hemiscyllium ocellatum. The sequence continues at coordinate 15,789,167 of NC_083440.1, read as the reverse complement.
CGGGCACATCCTTCTTTCGCCTTGGCTAATTTTCATCTCCACCTTCTGCTCCTGTGGCAGGGAACTTGGAGGAAGATGGCATCAATAGTATCTGCAGCAGCAGCATTGCGGACCTGGAACAGGAATGTCGGTATCAGTAGTCACTATGGAAGACCCTGCTTCATTATCCAAAAATATCTTGATTGATAACATTGAACTGGTGTTACTGAGACAGTGGAACTGAGATATAAAACGAGGAATCACTGCCAAATTCAATGAAGCCAGACAGATGCACAAGCCTTCAACTTGATTGAACATGAAATGGGTTGTTGATGAGACTTTATATAGAAAAATAGAAAATAGAAAAATACAGCGCAGTACAGGCCCTTCGGCCCTCGATGTTGCGCCGACCAAATCCTACCTAACCTACACTAGCCCAATAACTTCCATATGCCTATCCAATGCCTGCTTAAATGACCATAAAGAGGGAGAGTTCACCATTGCTACTGGCAGGGCATTCCATGAACTCACAACCCGCTGCGTAAAGAATCTACCCCTAACATCTGTCCTATACCTACCACCCCTTAATTTAAAGCTGTGTCCCCTAGTAACAGCTGACTCCATTAGCGGTAAAAGGTTCTCAGTGTCTACCCTATCTAAACCCCTAAACATCTTATGCACCTCTATCAAATCTCCCCTAAACCTTCTTTTCTCCAATGAGAACAGGCCCAAGTGCCTCAGCCTTTCCTCATACGATCTTCCTACCATGCCAGGCAACATCCTGGTAAACCTCCTCTGCACTCGTTCCAATGCCTCCACATCCTTCCTATAGTATGGCGACCAAAACTGCACACAATACTCCAGATGAGGCCGCACCAGAGTCTTATACAACTGCAACATGACCTCAGGACTCCGGAACTCAATTCCTCTACCAATAAAGCCCAGTACACCATATGCCTTCCTCACAGCACTATTTACCTGGGTGGAAACTTTCAGAGATCTGTGTACATGGACACCAAGATCCCTCTGCTCATCCACACTACCAAGTAGCCTACCATTAGCCCAGTAATCCATCTTGTTGTTACTCCTACCAAAGTGAATGACTTCACACTTAGCTACATTGAATTCCATCTGCCACCTTTCTGCCCAGCTCTGCAACCTATCTATATCCCGCTGTAACCTGCCACATCCTTCTTCACAGTCCACAACTCCACCGACCTTTGTGTCATCCGCAAACTTGCTCACCCAGCTTTCAAGCCCCTCCTCTAGATCATTTATAAAGATGACAAACAGCAACGGTCCCAAAACAGATCCCTGTGGTACACCGCTAGTAACTGCACTCCAAGATGAACCTAGTCCATCAGCTACTACCCTCTGTCTCCTTCCAGCCAGCCAATTCCTAATCCAAACCTCTAATGCACCCTCAATACCATACCTCCGTAGTTTTTGCATTAGCCTACCATGGGGTACCTTATCGAACGCCTTGCTAAAATCCATATACACCACATCTACTGCTTTACCCTCATCCACCTCCTTAGTCACCTTCTCAAAGAACTCAATAATGTTTGTGAGGCACGACTTGCCCTTCACAAAACCATGCTGACTATCCTTGATCACATTATTCCTATCCAGATGTTCATAAATCTTATCCCTTACAATTCTCTCTAAAACTTTGCCCACAACAGAAGTGAGACTCACTGGCCTATAGTTACTCAGGCTGTCCCTACTCCCCTTCTTGAACAAGGGGACCACATTCGCTATCCTCCAGTCTTCTGGTACTATTCCCGTTGACAATGACGACATAAAAATCAAGGCCAATGGCTCTGCTATCTCCTCCCTAGCTTCCCAGAGGATCCTAGGGTAAATGCCATCCGGCCCAGGAGACTTATCTATTTTCATCCTTTCCAGTATTCCCAAAACCTCCTCCCTACATACTTCAAGGCCATCCATTCTAATCACTTGTGACTCAATATTCACACCAGCAACAGAGTCCCGTTCCTGACTGAATACTGACGAAAAATATTGATTTAGTGTCTCACCAATCTCCTCCGCCTCCACGCACAACTTCCCACTACTATCCTTTGCGACAATATTTTAAGTATCCAATACAGTTTTACATTATATTCTTCCTGCAATAGAAAATAAAATTAACTTATGCTAATTATAGTGTTATAAACTGCTCCTACGCCACTGCAATCGGAAATTAACTGGATAACTGGCGAAAAGAAGGTCAGAAATCAAACAAAAGCTTCTGATTTCAAGTAAACCGATTGGACGACAACCTGGTATTGTGTGACTTCGGACTTAGCCATCCAAGTTCAACATCAGCACCTCCACATCAAAGATAAATAAGCCACTTAAGTCAGACAGATCTCACAATCTCTAGGTAATATCAAGACAAAGAAGCTTGCAGTATAAAGAAAAGCCACGAGTCTTGTTTGATGTGTTGGAATTGGGAATTTTAAATGATGGTGCGGGCTTAGACATTTCAGACCTGCAAGTTGCTGGGGATAGTAAAGGAAAGGACTGAATTTTTAAGATTGTATGTTTAAATATATATTGCTTTAAAAGATAATATGCCAAGTCTCACTCTTAGTATAAAATAAGGTCCACCAAGCAAGTAGATCAGCCCATTCTGTTATGGAGGTGTAGGTGCGTACTGTTCCTTTCATAGAGGCTGTAATTTTAAGAGTGTGGAATCTGGCATGGACTTAGAATGGCACTGGTTGTGCTAATAATTTATAATGTAAAATTTGACTGTGAATCCAATAGTTTGGTTCAGTTGCCACAAATGTGAATTTGGCCAATCAGTTTACATTATGCCCCAAGATACCAAACTTAAATCCAAATTGAATTTAGTGTTTTGATGACATCAAACCAATGAAATGATCTGATGGTTTGTGGTATAAAGCCGGTTTTTTTTTTACTATTCGGGCGAGAACAGAACAGAAAAGAGCACCAAAAGGCTGCGAGCTGAATAACTGTCTGAAAGGTACCTGTTCATAATAAATTTGTGCAGCAGAACACCAAAGCTGATCCAGAGAATTTGACAAATAAAGTTCGAATCCAAAGAAGTCAACTGCATTTAAAAGTGATTTGCTGTAAATTTCCAATAAATTTATCAGACCATTACAGTGGAGTGGGAGATAAAATGTAGGTTTAAGAGAATGGAGTTCTAAATAGGCTTTTTAATGTTCTCTCTCGGACTTAAATAAAACAATTGTAAATTTTTACTTGAAATAGTGAAATCTGTGATAGTTGTTTGCCTCTCGAACTTGAACACATTATGGTGCGAGGTGAGCTCCTCTGTGTGTCGGCTTTACATTAGCAGAAGCTTTTAGCTCATGTCCTAACAATGCAGAAATGAAACGTAAAATGGATATTGTCAATGGTTCCAGACAAATGTCCAATACATCGATTAATCATTTTGCCGTAGCATTTTCGAGGAAAATGAAATCAATAAAAAAGTTTCAGTCATGTTCTTTTGCGAAGCAAATTGCCATCGATATGCAGTCTCGCCTATGTGTCACTCTGGAACGACAGCAATGGTTGACTCTTGACTGCTGTCAGGGATGAGCAAAAAAAAAATGCAGTCCGAGCCAGATGTTCCACTGCAGTTATACAAAGGGTCTGTTCTCACTTACAGAACTGTGAGCAGATTCAGGCGCAACACCTTAAAAAGGACATATCGGCTTTTGGTGGAATATGATGTCGATTTACAAGAATTGTACTTGTAGTTTTGGAGTTCAGTTATGAAGTGATACTGGACAATTTTGTCCTTGTTTCTTAACAACTGAGCAGAGAATGTGTTTACAGGTAAACTGTTTCCACTCTTTGGTGTTTCGAATACAACGAACATACTCTGAGAAGTAGGGCCATGTGTTCCGGAGAGATGTTTGGAAGCACTTCCACACAGAAAGGTGGGGGATATTTTGTACTTTCTTCCACGAATGGCAATAGGTGCTGGATTCATTGTTTATTTTCAATCTGCGACAGATTTTGTTTTCTTAAACAGAGATATTAAGGTTTAAGGTTCAAATACAAGTGTATGGAGTTAGACTACAGAACAGCCATTGAATGTCAGAACAAGTTCACGGGGACTGAATGCCTGTTGCTATGTTCCTATTTATCTTCCCCAACAGCCTACCCAAGGCATTGATATCCTTCCTAAAGTGTGGTGTTCAGGAGTGTGCAGACCTCAATTTTAACGCAATAGAAGTCATTTGCTTTTCAAGAGTTCAAATCCTATCTATTTCTCCCAATTGTGGCTAAAACTGTGAATTATGAAGCTTTGATAGCATTTCCATTCCCTTTATATTCTAATTTGATTTTGTAAAGATTATTTTAGACAAACCTGCTCACCAATCAATTTCCCAAAAGAAATGTTCACTTCCAAGTTTTAATGTTATTACCTCCCCTCCAGAATTGGGCCAGTTAACTTATATTGCCTATATTTATCAAAAAGAATAAAGCTTCACACTTCCTTCATTATCCGCCATTTGCCTGCCCGTTTTACTGTTTAATGGTATAAAGTTTACATCGAAATATCCAACGAATGGACAGTGAATAGCTGCAATATTTGGAATATTGCACGGAGCCTTCATTTAAAATATCGCTCAGCTGGAGAAGAGAAAGGCAGAGACTTAAAAAATTCACTGCCAGATTATTATTATTTTTAATTCAAAGGACGAAGCATTGAATAGTTTTCAATATGGAATGAGTGTGCTTTTGGCATAGGTATACCCAGCAACGCTGGAAAAGGAGAACGGTGGCTATTCAACTCTAATTTCTCTCTGCAAATGCTGTTAGGAATGCTGAGGTTTTCCAGGAATTTCTGCTTTTGTTTCTGCTTGAGAGTATCCGTAGTTCTTCCTGTTTTTATTCAGTTCCTTCTCTAGCTTTCCACATAGCAGGAGGTCATTGAGCAGTTGGAGGTGATGGCCGAGTGGAATTCTCACTGTACTGTTCATCCAACCAACCAAGAAAGCTTCTTGGGGCATGGTTTCAGTTCGCACTGTCGTAGATGATGGAATTTGAATTCAATGAACGTCCGGGATTGAAGAGTCCAACGATGAACCCAAGTCGTTTGTCTGTTCGGTAAAGCCTTTTCGAGATGGAAACGACCATCCTTACCTGGTCAGGAATACACCTGACTTCAGATCTCCAACCATGTGGTTGACACTTAACAGCCTCTAGGCAATTATGGATGGGCAATAATAAATACTGGCAGCAGACTACCCAACATCCCCTCCCACCGAAATTGAGTAAAGCTGGAAACGGTCTCCACTATCCTGTATTTAATCATTTCTAACGTCTTCTATTTGTTCCACTCCATTTCCCTGAATTTAAGTATTTATGTTTCCCTGTATGCAAACCTTTCCCTGCTTATCGTACTTTGATAACTTGTATGTAACCACACTCGTTAAGTCTCTCCACATTGTTGTGTCTTTCAGCTTCTTTCTCTCTGTATTTAAGCCTCTCCCAGTTAGCCTGTATTTAAGCCATTGTCATAAATCATTCCTCTCTGATCATTGCCCAATCTTTAACCCTCTTCCTATTACTCTGTAATTAGTAAATAATAGAATGCTTACACTGTGAGAACAGGCCCTTCAGCCCAACGAATTCTCACCAACCCTCTGAAAGGCATCACACCCAATATCATTTCACCGCCCTTTTACAGTACATTTACACTGATTAATGTACCTAACCAACACATCCCTGTAAACAATGGGCAAATTAGCATGACCTATTCATCCAAGCTGCACATCTTTGGCTTATGGGCGGAAACTGGAACATCTGGAGGGAACCCACTCAGACACAGAGAGAATGTGCACATATGCAGTCGTCCGAGTCTGGGTTCGCATCTGGCTTCTGGGCGCTATGAGGCAGCACTGGAAAACACTGAGCCACCCTGTGTCCTATCCTATTCCTCTTTAATAATCCTGTCATTATCCGCTTTTGATCCTCTGTGTTCCCTGTATTAAACCACCACGCTCTCATCCTGTTTTCCATCCTCTTCCTGTTAATATCTATTTAATAATGCCCATGTTATTTTACACGACTACACTCCACTAAACCTGCTCCATTTAAACCCTACCCATTACAATATTTAACCATTTCTGTATTCAGCTTTCTCCCCATTGTTCTCTAATTAGTCCTCTCATTATTACTTTCTATTTAATACCCTCAATTATCCTATTCCCCTTTACAGATTGCTCGCCCTGCTCTCCTGTATTCAAACCTCGCCTCATTTTTCTTTTCATATTATTTTTCTGCTAGACTGTATTAACTCCCTTCCCTTTAGGCTGCACTTAGTTGTCACTCTGCTCCACGATATTCAAAACCCTCCCTATTATTCTCTATTTTCTCCTCTCCCTTTTACTTTGTTAAACTCTCTCCACTTCCATGTAAGCGAACTCACCTTGCAGTTACACGTGCACAGTACGCCACCTTGACCAAGCTGGTTCCTGGAGTGTGCTGAAACTCTGACATTCCTCTGTATATATCTCAGCCAGGACTCCTCCTTGGGCTAGGTTAACAGTCCTAATCAAGGAACTCATATTCAATGAGATCTACCTCACTACAATTCCTACAACTTCCACTGTATTTGTTCTCTCCCTGTGCCCCTGCAATTAACACACTTTCTCTGACTCTCTATGTCCTTCTCCTCTATAACTTTGTATTAAATCCTTTCCCTTTTCTGTCTTCAGCTCTCTCCCAGTTGTCCTGCTTTCAATTTTCGCATATTACCCTTTTATGCGATTTAAAAGCATGCATTATACCTTGAAGAGAAAGAGAAAGCTTTTGAGGTAGCGAGATTTGTCAGACACGTGTTAAGTGAATGATTCGCATTATCAGAGTATACTGGAAAATTGAAAATATGTCACATTTGGCTGCGATGCTCGCAACAGTTCAAATTTGGCCAGTCAGTGTTCATGATACCTCAGGATTACAAACCCTAAGTCAATTTTCAAGTTTACTGTTTTGACAACATTGAACCAATGACAAGATCGATGCCTGGGGTATAAACAAGCCGGCATTTTGGACAGTTAGCCAGAGAGATCGACCATCCGCCATCATCAGATAATCTGGTTGCTAAATACACTCTTTAAAAGGTACCTTTGCATATGAAGAACCTTTGTCTCAAAAGACCGAAGATGATCCATGGAATTCTTCTGCTGAAAGAAGACAAACACTGACGGCTGCTGTCTGACTTCGAAGATTAGGTTGATGCAATTTAAAGAGGGGCATCTATTGGATCAACATATTGTCACAGAGTTGAAAGCTATTAACAGACTTTTAAGGGAAAAGGAGGATTAGACTTGTACATAACTGCATAGAATTCACTTTTAGAGGTAAATAATAAAATTGATATGTTTCTTTAATTAGTGGAATTTTGGACATTCTCTGTCACTCATAAATTAACAGCTTATGAGATGAGGTGACCTTTTCCTCTGTGTTTGGTTCAATTAGCAGAAGGGTTCGCCACTGTGTCATAAAACTCTCCATTCCATCGTCTCTATTCCCTTGTCTTGAACTCTCTTCAAGTTACTCTATGTTTAGTCCTCTCCGTTTGCCATAATTAACACTTTCCTCACTCAATTACAAACCATCATGTTCCAATAAAACTCCATTTAAATATTTCGCTGTGAGTTTGCATTCAATTCCATCCCGTCATGCTTTACTTAACCCTCTCGCTATTATTCACACTTTAAACTTTCCATCATTATTGCCTATTTAATCCTGTCACCATCATTCTGCAATGAATTCTCTCGCTGTCACAATCTTTAGTCCCTTCTATGACTGAAAATGTGTTGCTGGTTAAAGCACAGCAGGTTAGGCAGCATCCAAGGAACAGGCTCTGGCCCGAAACGTCGAATTTCCTGTTCCTTGGATGCTGCCTAACCTGCTGTACTTTAACCAGCAACACATTTTCAGCTGTGATCTCCAGCATCTGCAGACCTCACTTTTTACTCCCTTCTATGACTGTCTCTACCTTCCCGTGATGTTCTTCAATTTTTGTTTTCCTTTCTAGAATGTGTGTTCCCCACACAATAAGCAGAGACCTCGAGTCCCTGTTAAATCATTTATCACAACTGCTAACACGTGGTCGCCACTTCTCTGTATTACCGTCCCTCTGGCTGACACTGGAATTGCAAATGTTCCCAAAGCACTGGAGGGACTCAGCAATAGAACCACACGTCAAGCAATGTGTTGCTGATCTGGATGAGGCAGGCATAACTTCAACACATACTAATATTTACATAATAACAGCAACTGCTCCGATATACAACAATATTTATGTGCAAACTGGAACAGTCCCAAAGTAATATTTTTGGACATAACCTGGAACAGTTCAAATTCACAACTTTTATACACAAACTGAAACAGCTCCAGTACACTTCAATATTTACATCTCGACATGAATAAGTTCAATATACAATATTTCAATATGAACACGAACAGTTCGAATACACAACTGTTATACACACTATGAGCCATTTCATGACAGCTTCAAGATTGACGTATAAAGGTAAATACTTCAGAAGCACAAAATTATTTAAATATAAACATGTGCAGTTGCAACACACAGCATTGATTATATATAATAGAGAACAGATCAGAGATACAACAATACTTATATACAAGCATGAACAGCTCCAGAACCAAACAGGAATTGAATACGAAGATGAACACTTTACATACACAACTACGTATATACTTACAAATGAGCAGTTCTAATGCTTAAATATGTTTATATATAAATTGGAACAGCTCAAATGAAAAAAAAAGTATTCGATCGAAACAGAAACAGTTACACAACACAGAGTAAGAGACATTGCACACAAACCTGCAAGAACTGACAGGCACCTTTTATAAATATACACACTAGCACATTAAAAACAGTTATTGAACCATAACCACAATGAGGTTCAGAGAGAGAACGACACCCAGAAACAAACAGAGACACACCCTCAGAGGGACTCAGAGAAATCCCACTGGGGATTGGAAGATATTGACACATGGACAAACAGCCAAGCACAGTCTGAACAATACACCCACTGCTTAAACAAGAGCACAGACAGAAATAGCCACGCCTTTCATTCCTCAATAATGCACCAACCGTCAATGCACTCCCACATACAGTCAAAGAACCATTATGTCATACTGACGTTAACACACACACACAAACCGAGACACAGACAGGGAGTGACGTCACCACAAAAGGTAAGAAAACATACCCGCAAATATTGACCCTCACACACCAGAACTGAAACACACAAACACAAATTCCCAATCAGTGTCAAGGAAAGATAGAGGCAGATAATAAAAGTGCATGAGATGAAGGGGAAGTTCATTCACAGAAATTTCATTAATATTGCGTCAAGATATTGCTGGTTGTGTTTATGAATTTTGCGATTTGCAAGAATCACCTCATTGGGTAAAAGCAGTGAATGAAGAGATGTGGAAATGATTTCAGTCAATTCATTTGAGAAAGTGTTAAACTGAAACTCTATTTATTTGATGTGGAGAAAGTGATGACTGCAGATGCTGGAGATCAGAATCGACAGTGTGTTATTGTAAAAGCAGGTCAGGCATGAACCGAGGAGCAGGAGAATCGACTGTTCTGGCATAAACCTTTCGTCAGGAAAAGGGCCTGATGTAGTCAATTTGAGAAAACGAAACAGAGGGAAAGGAACAGACAGAGAGATACAGCACAAGATAGAGACAAAGGCAGACAGAGACACAAAGCTAGAGGGAGACAGAAATAGAGGTACTGACAGCAAGGACCTTAGAGATAGGGAGAGATAGAGACATAGCGAAAATAGGGAGAGAGGGAGGAAGGGTGGACAGAGACAGCAACATGGACAAAGAGGCAGAGAGACAAAAGGCAATGCCCTTGAAATGGAAGTATACAGGACGTGGAGTCAAGAAACAAGATCAAAACTGAAAACAAAAACGTGCATTAAACAATAATCAAATCAGATGAGGGGGTCATCAAGACCCAGAGACTTCCACTTTTGGTAATAAAGCTAGCAGCGTGTTCCTGAGCGTGGTGAATAGTGACCCATCCTGTTTCCCCCCACCCCAACCACCGTTGAGTGTTGTACTCAGATCCATGTAATTGTGCTGATAGAATCCTGGCTGTACATGTGCAATTCCAGCAGTGGGATCACTGCAGCTGCCTCTAGAGCTCTCTCAGTTATTTTGCTGATTCATTAAGTGAAGAATTTAGGTCACCAGTTGGTGCACCGCATTTCTGAACTTCGCTCTGATCTTGAGTAGAGTGGCTGCATAAAATAATGTGTTTGTGCTGCTGCTGAAACCCTTCAGCATTTCTACACTGAACACAAAATGATTTGTAGAACGACTATACTTTCCAGCAGTTGTGCAGTTAATATTGTAATATAAGAAATTTACACGGTCCACTAACCACAGAATTATGAAACTGATGGATGTGGCGAAGAGGGAAATCACTGAATTCCTCTGGCTCCCAATCCCTGTGCCTTTGTGACTCTCTCCCTTCTTCTGTACTCTCAGGTTCTTGCGGACTAGACTGGCCACTGAAATGTACCTGAGGATTTCCTCAAACAACTCGTTAACCAACGACTTAAAGCTCACTAGTCCGTAGTTCTCTGGCTCTTCCTTAGCATCTTTCTTATATAATGGCAACACCTGAGCTAACCTCCAGCTTTCTGGCAGCTCACATGTGACCAGCGATGATAAAAGTATCTCAGCAAGTTGCCCAGCAATCACTTCCCTCGCTTCAAAAAGAGTTCGACAGAGCAAACTGTAGAATTTGAACTCTGTCTAAGTCCGAAATTAAAGATGTGAATGATGACCATAAACCCAATGTTGATCGTCCGTTCATTTCTATTGTTTAGAGACAGGAAAACTCCATCCTTAAATGCTCAAGAGATGCGTGATTCCAGACCTACAGCATTGTTACACTGAATTGCCCTCTACACAATTAGGAAATGGCAATAAATATTGGTACCAGCCTGTGATGCCCTCTTCCCGTGATTGAATAAAAAAGGCCATTTCTGAGACCGATGCAAAGGAAGTGGAAGAGGCACTTTAACTAATGTTGAGATTGTAAAGAGGAACAGCTAAAGGCCAATCATCCCCTCCCATGTGGATACAGAACCATCAGATGGGTAATCCGTCAGGAGGGAAATGGAAGGTGTGGTGGGTTGGGCATCTGTGATGTTTTTGTCAACTGGATTGGGAATGAGATCGTAGTCGGTGAAGTCGATACAGGTGATCCTGGGATGCAAAGAACGTCAGAGTCATCTAATGTTGACAATGACGAAGGGAGAGCCACGTCTCAATGTTGAGGATTTGAAATTTGAAGGGATGATACTTTATTGTGGTTGCTCATCAGAAAGAGATGTCAGCTCCCCGACCAATTCTCACTAAAGCCTGAAATAATCTATGTTACCATATATTTAATCCTTCCACAATTCTAAAACTTAATTCTGGGAGGTAGGTTGAGAAGTGATACATTTTCACGAAATAAATGAAAGGATTCGGATACTGGATTTATGAAACAGAAACAGTAAAAACTGACGAAACTCAATTGTAATGGTATCACCAGTGAATACCATGCATTCATTCTTTGTCAGAGCAGCTTCCTCTGTAAAGTTGTCAAGAAACTCAAAACATCATCTCGGTGTTGTCCTCTCACAAGGCCCAATACTGCAAATGAAGAACGGGTTTGATGTCCAAAATGAAATAAAGATTCATAGTGTTCATACTCATTTACTATGAAATATTTGTTTGACAGCTCTTAGCAGACTGAGCTTGGTTGGACTCATTGAGATAGAGAGCACAGAAACAGTCTCTTTGGGCCAAATCGTCCATGCCGATTAGATATTCGATCATTATCTGACACTATTTCCCCCCAGTACCTTCTAAATCTTTCCACTTCATTTACCCATCCAGTTGCTTTTTAAATGTTGTAATTGTACCATCTTCTTCATTTCCTGTGGCGGTTCAATTCCATACATGCACTAGTCTTGGCTTTTAAAGCTTTCCCCTCTAACCCTCAACCTACGCTCTCTACCTACGGTCTCTCACAGACCAGGGAGAATTCCCTGTCTATGTACCTTATCCATGACCCTCATGATTTTCTCAATCTCTATAATATCAATCCTAGCTCCAACGTCCAATTAAAAATTGAATATTCAGCCTCTCACTAAAGCTCAAACCCTCCAAACTTGGTAAAATCCTTGTGAACCTTTTCTGAAAAATTTCATGTTTCACACCATCCTTGCTTTCAGAGTGAGACTAGAAATTTACACGTTTTTTTCCAAAAGAGGACTAACCAATATCTTGTACAGCTACAACATGACCTCACAAGTCCGCTAATCAATACTCTGACCAATCAAGGGCGACATACCAAACGCCTTCTTCACTGTCCTACCTAACGGAGATGCCACTTCTAAGGAAATATGAAACTGCACTCCAAGGTCTCTTTGTTCAGTAATGATCTTACCATTAAGTGTACAGGTCTGGCCCTGATTTGCCATTCCAAGCTGCAAGCACCTCACATTTATCTAATTTTAATTCTGTCCACTTTTCCTCAGTCATTGGTCCATCTGATCAAGATCCCATGTACTCTGAGGTAACCTTCTTCGCTGTCTACTCCAGTTCTAAACATTAGATTAATGTTAATCCTGAACACTATCGAGGGCAGACAGGAATGTAGATTACACTTTAGAATGAGCTGTGATCTTCTGGAATGGCCGGCAGACCAAACTCGAATGGTTGAATGGCCTCCTGCTGCTCATTGTCTGTTCCTCCCCGTGTGTGTCAATCCGTCAGTCAATCAGAGTTAGCAGCGTGTTCCTGAGTGTGGTAAAAGGTGACCCATACTCTCAATAATACCCTCCCCATTCACTGCTGTGAGTTATACACACATCCATGTATTTGTGCTGCTGGTATCCTCATTTTTGGAAGTCGGGCTTAGACCCGAAACGTCGATTCTCCTGCTCGTTTGATGCTGCCTGACCTGTTGAGCTTTTCCAGCAACACATTTTTTAACTCTGATCTCCACCATCTGCAGTCCTCACTTTCTCCCTTCTGGAGTCCTCGCCGTCCATGTGCAATTTCTGCACTGGGAAAACTGTGGCTGCCTCCAGAGCACTTTCAGTTGTTTTGCTGAGTCATTAAGTGAATATTACCTGACCATTTGCTGCATTGCATTCCTGAACTTCGCTCTGAACTTGGGCAGAGTCACTGCATAAAAAAATGTGTTTGTGCTGCAGCTGACATCCTTCAGCATTTCTGCACCGAACACAAAATTATTTCGAGAACGAATTTACTTGGCAGCAGTTGTTCCATTCAAGCTGCAATGTAAGACGTTTGTACACTACACGACCAACAGAAGTATGAAGCTGATGGATTTGGTGAAAGGAAAATCACCGACTTCCACCGGTTCTCTACACCTGCATCTTTGTGACTCTTTCTCTTTCTCTGTCCCCTCAGGTTCTTGTGGACTCGATTGGCCACTAAAATGCACCAGACGATCAGAGTGATCATCAACAGAATTAACTCGAATTGGATGAACGGTGTTGAAATAATATCAGACTGGCTTCATTCCAGCCAACTGGGATACGTAAAATAATTTGAATTTGTTCTATCGTACCACAGAATATTGTCAATCATCATTATAGATTTAAACCTAAAATAAAATAGAATTTTTTTTGTTTAACAGCACAGATTGCCGATTGCAGCCTTAGTAACAGTCAAGGCTTTCTCTGTCCAATATTTTCTCTTCATTCTCGGGCAGCAAATGGCACAAAACGATCAAAGGAGGAAAGAACAGTGAACCAGATGGAACAGTATGCGGCTGCATGAGGCAGAGCATACAAAGCACTGCACACAGGGCTGAGGTCCAGCAAACACCTAGGGAAGTAAAAGTATTTGAGTTGTCACAGTATGAACTCCATGACAATGAACAATAGTTCCGATGTTGTCATAGCCAACAGGCAGTGCATTTGACAGGTTCACACTTAACACGTGCAAGGATCAAACCCAGCAAAAAAATTCGCTGAAAGAGACAGGAGGTGAAATGCAAATCGAAAATTAATTTTCAAACATTTTCCACATCAGTCTAGAGAGCAATGCAAGATCTTAAATGGGGCCGTTTGGAGGGTTCAGATGTCAAGTTTGAACATGTCAGCTCCAATGGGATGTCCCATTTCGAAGCTCCTCAATCCTGGGTTTGACTACATGTGGCAGGCAATCAAGAGATGACAGGAGGAAGTCATTTTTAGGATGATAGGGAAAGGTTTTGGAGGTGATCCGAGCAAGCGGTTTTCACCCAGAGAGTGGTGGGGCCTAGTAATTCAGTGCCTGGGAGTATGGTGGAAGCAGGAAAGCTCATAAACGTTAAAAACTGCCGAATGAAAACTGGAAGTGGCACCGTATTCTGGACTACGAGTAAAGTGCTGGAAGCTGGAATGAGTTTAGAGTTTGTGTCGCTTTAACAGCATAAACTGGATGGACAGAAGAGCCTCTTCTCTACGGTCTGATTCGCTGATTCTTTGAATTCCTCTGTGAGGCAGGTTTGGAAGGGAAGTATTTTAATGAAATAATGAGAGGAAACCAAATGCTAAAAACATGAAACATTATCAGATGTAAGTAGCAAAAACATGAAACATAATCAGATGTAAGTAGCAAAACCAACAGGTTCGGCAGCACCTGTGAGGAGAGAAACAGAGTTAATGAAGGAACTCTTCATTGGAACATTTTCATCTGAACATCAGTCACTGAACTCAAACATCATCTTAGGATTCTCCTCGCACAAGACCCTATCATTGCAAACAATGCACAGGGATTCATTTCTAACAGGGAACTGAAATTTAAAATGTTAATATTCATATGTTGATGGAAAATTTGTTAGATTGCTCTTCACACACCGGACATAGTTGGAGTAATAGAGATATTCAGCATGGAAAGAGACCCATTAGCCCCAATCATCCATATCGACCAGATATTCTAAGTTAAGCTTGTCCCAGAGGCCCCCATTTCCCTCTCAACCCATTCTATTCAAGTAACACGTCAACTATTTTTAAAAAATATTGTAAAGACCCAGCATCCAACATTCCCTCTGACAGTTCAATACATTCACGAGCCATTCTCTGCATGAAATTTATAACCCTTACGTGCCTTATAAAAATTTCCCATCTTATCTTAACACCTATGCCCTCTTATTATGGACTCTCCCACCCCAGGGAAAAGATCTTGTCTATTTATTCGGTCCATATCCCTCATGTTTTAATAAAACTCCATAAGATCACCCCTCATCATCTAACTGTCCAGGGAAAACAATCCCAGCCAGTTCATCCTGTCCCTTTCGCCCCAACTCTCCAATCCTGTCAACTTCCTTTCTTTTCTGCAACCCTACGAAGTTGCACAACATCCTCCTTCTAGGAGTGAGACCACAAATAGAGAAGCAGACTTGTCCATGTTGACCAGATATTCCAACCGTATCTCACCCCACCTGTCAGCACTGAGCACATACCCTTCCTGTTCTTATTCCCATCCAGATGGCTTTTAAATATTGCAACCGTATTAACCTCCACAATTTCCACTGGCAGCTCATTCCATACACGCACCACCCTTTGAGTAAAAAGTCTGCCCCTTAGATCTCTTTTATATGTGTCCCTATCACCAAAAATATGCACTCCAGTTCTGCACTCCCCCACCCAGAGAGGATGCTTTGCCTCTTCATCTTTTCCATGACTTCTCCATTTTATAAACCTCTAATGCAAAAGACGCCTCACTAATGTCCTGCACACAATGGTCTGACCAATAAAGGGGAGCATATCAAACCTCTTCTTTGCTATCTTTTCTACCTGAGATGCAATGATGCAATTTTCAAGGAACTATTAACCTTCACTTCTCTTTGTTCAGCAAAACGTTCCAGTTACAATTAAATGGACACGTCCTGCTCTGATTTGCCTTTCCAAATTGCAGCACCTTAACTTATATAAATTAAACTCCATCTACGACTCCACGGCCATTGGCCCATTTTACCAAACTCCTTTTTTCCCTAAGGTAATCTTCACTGTCCACTGGTGTCATTTGCAAACTAAATATACCTCCTATGTTCACATCCAAATCATTGATATAAATGATGAAAGGTAGTTGTGGTTATGATGGGTTAGTCACCTCAGCTCCAGGAGGTCTCTGCAGGAGTTTGTTAGGGTAGTGTCCGAGGCCCAAAAAACTTCAGCTGCTTCATTAATGATTTTCTTTCTGTCATTAGGTCAGAAGTGGAGATGTTTGCCGATGTTCTGTACAGTGTTCGGAATAATTCCGGACTCGTCAGACACTGATGCAGTCCGTGCTCAATTGCAATATGTTATGGGAGAAAGTGAGGACTGCAGATGCTGGAGCTCAGAGCTGAAAATGTGTTACTGGAAAAGCGCAGCAGGTCAGGAAGCATCCAAGGAGCAGGAGAGTCAACGTTTCGGGCATGAGCCCTTCTTCAGGAATGAGTGTCGACGTTTCGGGCATGAGCCCTTCTTCCGGAATGAGCTGTCGACGTTTCGGGCAAGAACCCTACTTCAGGAGGGCTCATTCCTGAAGAAGGGCTCATGCCAGAAATGTCGACTCTCCTGCTCTTTGGATGCTGCCTGACCTGCTGCGCTTTTCCAGCAACATATTTTCAGCAGCTGCAATATGTTCTGGACAATATTCAGGTTTGGGCCAACAAGTGACCAATAAAATTCGGCCGCACAAATGCCAGACAATGGCCATCACCAGAAAGAGACACTCGAAACACAGTCCCTTGACAATCAACGGAATTACAATCACTGAGTCCCCCACTGTCAAGAACCTTTGGGTTACCATTGACCAGAAACTCGACTGGACCCACCACATAAACACAGTAGCTGCAAGACCAGGTCAGAGACTGGGGATATTGCCGTGAGTAACCCAATTCCTGACATCCCAAAATCTATCCACCATCTAGAAACCACAAGTCAAGAATGTGATGGAACATTCCCCATTTGCCTGTATGGGTGCAAGAAGCTTGACACCATCCAGGACAAAGCAACCTGCTTGATTGGAATCACATCTACAAACAGTCAATCCCCATCACCGGCGCTCAGTAACAGCAGTGTGTACACTCGACAAGAAGTACTGCAAACATTCACCAAAGATTTTCAGATATCACCTTTCAAACCCGTGAACATTTCCATCTAGAAGGACAAGGACAGCAGGTACTTGGGAACGCCACCACCTGAAATTCCCCTCCACGCCATTCACCATCCGGATTTGTAAATATTCTGCTGTTCCTTCCCAGTCATTGGATCAAAATGCCCACACCGAATATCCACAACAGAGCAACAGCTTACAAAAAACAATAATTACTGTTCTCGGAGGAAATCAGCTCTAACACCTAAGAATACTCAGAAAAGACGCACCTGTTGCAGCCACATTGATTTTCCGTCCTCTTTCTAGGATTACCGACTGTCACCTGGTCACTACATCATGAAAACATGAGTTGTTAGATTTGAGAGGATACAATTGTTCGATGGAGAATGCTAACAGAGCTGAGAAAGGTTTGTTTCATCAATAAATCTCAAGCCACTATCTAAGATCTCTCTGTGATAATAAACTGAGAAACTCTTAACTGAGTGATTCTCTTTAATTTGATTTGGAAAGCCAACAATTCATTGTCATATTTCGCAAGTGTTCTAATTTTACCTGTTCAGCAATGAATCCAAAATTTAAACAGGGAAATATAATGTTTTTATTGCATTCTGTACACTGTTTGACTCAAATTGTTTTGGAATGTGCGTGTTGATATTTCATGAATAAACCACATAATTCAAAACAAAACTGTTCAATACTGCAATCATTGACTACGGCTGCTACAATCAAAGAATAACTCATTATGGTCGACTAAACATTAGTTTTCTCTGACTCTCTGTTGTGCTCTGATCATGTCAGGGACATCTAATACCTCATCTGATCATGTGAATACGTAGCATGTCATTAACAGTACAAGCCTTCACAACTCTTCTTTAACAGAAAATACTTCATTTTACGATGAGAATAACTGAACAAGTTAAGCAATATGAACCTAGTAATCTACTTTACAATTGTTTACTCTCTAACCTTCGCTTCAATTATTGCTCCGCATGCAACATTACTTTGTGCATTGCAAAAATGTTGAATCCGCAAGCATTTCTTCGGGAAACAACGGAAGGTAGTCACTGTCCTCTCGAATTCACTTTAACACTTCACATTGTTCCAATGATTCTTTAGATTTGGTTGGAAATGTACAGCACAGGAACAGACCATTCAGATCACCAATTGAATTCACTCTAATCACCTCAGTGTTTCTGAAAAACGGAAGTGTATACTAAAGACTGAAACAACCGAATATAAGAGCTTCTGTTCTTATCCCACTTTCCTTTAACTGGTCTACAGGTTTGAGAGTTACTTCATTTTAGTTGAATATTATGGTTCCCTTTAAATGTGTTATGCGTCACCAACTCACACGCCAACCAAAATGGGAAATGAATACCAGACGCGCCATGAATAAAAGGGTTAGCCCTCATATCCCTGATAATCCTTCTATGCATTTGTTTCTCACTTTGTGTCTCCTGCTAAATGTGTCCTGGATTCTGGATGACGTCTTCATCCAAGACTCTGAATATCTGGATACTCTCGTTCTGCTCTTTCCTAACGAAAATGATCCTATCCATCTTTTCTCAGTAACGAAGTAATTTCCATACACTGCCAACATTATTGTAAATACCTTTTATTGTCCTCTCAGAGCAATTCTATCCCCACTATGGGGCGATGAACAGCGCTGTGCACAAAACCACAGCTGTGAGGCAGCCCAGTGTCTCAAGTTGTTCCACTGTTACAAGACTGGCAGGGGGCGAGTGGATTTGTGTTGCATTGGCTCTGGTGCAGAGTGAAAGAGCAGTAACTTTATGAAAAGTAATACGGAATTATGTCTAAGTGTGGATGTCTGATTAGGGTCTGCAGCAGATATTGGATCTAGAAGGGTATAGTTCGGCATAATCTGAATGAAGGGTGGTGTTAGTTTATCAGTTCCTTAGGTGTGATACTATTGGTTTCACAGCCTCACGTCTGTTCAGATACCAGATGATTAATTACAAATAAGCCAGTACCCAGAAATAAATCTACCTTGCTGGATCATAAACAATATTCTTTTGATTGAATAAATTGATCTCTTGCTGAGCCGGAAACACAAAACCTCAAATATTGCTTACACTTCATTACAGAAGTTTATGATAAATGAAATGATGATAAAATTATTTAACTCAACTTGTGTACTTATAAACACAGATCCAAAGGCAATGAATACGCAGTGAATCCTTAATCCTATCAATGTCAAAACAACGCATGAAGGAAATGAAATAAAACGACTTGTACATATTACACCATTCCCAGTTCCACTCAAAAGAAAACAAACCTGGAATAATATTCAAAAAAGGTAACATTTGGATGAAGACTTGTCACTGCCACTTCTAAACTGTAACAGCAATAAACGTTTTCCAGGAGGTACCACACAGCTTCGTGTCAATGTACTCAGGTTTATCTATTCCCTTTAGAGCTTTATATTTATCCAAACACTTTCGTCTGGCATCAGACATTTTGTTTTACGCCAAGTTTTTATAATTATCAAAATAAATCCTTCCCTTCTCATCAGTACAGGTTTATACATACACTCAGTACCAGGTTTTACATGAACGAATCAAAACGACAAAAATAAAATGAGAAGTTTATCAGTTAAGGGATTTTTCGTCACCCTCAGTTTTCACAACTCTGAAACAAATATTTAAACGCTCTGTGAATACCATGCCGGGTTGCAAATTATTGAAAATGAAAAAGAGTTCATTTTTGCATAAACCATCCAGACAATAGCGAGACTTAAAAAGCAGTTTTAAAACACCTTGCTATGCTTTTAGAAATATCTACAAGTTAGCATCAGAAGCACAGCGAAACTTCAAACTTCTTCACTGAAAAACTAGCAACGAACCCGCTCAACATGAGTTTGCACTTCCTACATAAAAATACCATAGGTTATATTTTTCAGAAGTGACTAACGTGTATACTCGTGTATAGGTCTAAATTTTAAGGCTATTTTCGAGAGATCAATTTAGCGAATGGAACAATCGCACAGGCACAAGTTTTGAACAGCTGAAATTCATGCCGCTGTTACAAACAGTGCATTTTTCGCAAAAGTCGATTTGGTCACAACTAGATCCGTGTAAAGAAGAAATATGCAATGTGTTATGGTCAAGTTAATTACTGGAAAAAAGCAAGGGACCAATATAAAAAATTAACATGTCAAAGATGGGTTGAAATCCTGCAAAAAGCACACTGTTCAACATCATCATGATCTGATATAATGGCACGCTGAAAATGAAACATTCATTAAATACTGAATGTGTAGGTGTCTTGAAATTTCCTGACAATTTCTCCTGTTTCTCTCCAATTTAGTATTATACGCTATGAACCTCAACAACATTAACCTATTTGTCAAGGCATTAAATATATACCGGAGTGTGGAAAATATATCTCACTTTTATTAATAAATAATAGAAAATTTAGATGATTATCATTTTAATGATATTAGCTTTTGAATACATAGTGAACAAAGTGCAATAAGGGCTGAGAGACGTAGTACGGTATGAATGAATGAACTAAACTAGTTTTCTAAACCAAGTGCGAATGAATGAATGAATGAATGAATAGAATAGAATTGAAATACAGTAAACAAAGAGTGATGATTTGAGTTATAGGTATGAACCTCTTTGCGAGAGGTCTATAATTCACCATAATAGTGCACGAGATATATGGAAAATGCAAAATGTTTTGGCCAAAACTGAGGGGTCGACTTATACATGGGTTTGACCGATTGATGGCATAAACATGCGTATATTCATTAATTCCATCAAAACTTTCTGCAGTGTCCAATTGAAATGGAGATTACTGAAAGATTCCCAGAAGAGGTGAATAATTATGCAATGGAAAATTTCACTTCCCAAGCATTTCTTTTGGAATGTACAATGATAGGTATTCCACAAGATCTCTGTCGTCTGAGACGAAATTACTGATCGACTGCATGACGGTGGCCTCAACCTACCCAAGAATTGTTGTCAATTTCAGAGGGAAACCACAGATAACCGTCAGACAGATTCACACAATTTCAATTCTTCAAGGCACTCACCAGGAATTGTCGCAATCAGAAGTGTTTTGCGAAACATTTTCTCCATCTGATATCATAAAGAATACACTTTTTGCATGAATCTAGACGTGCAGGCAATCTCTCCGCACGAAATGCCAATGTGATATTAGATTAGACTTACAGTGTGGAAACAGGCCCTTCGGCCCAACAAGTCCACACCGACCCGCCGAAGCGCAACCCACCCATACCACTACATTTACCCCTTACCTAACACTACGGGCAATTTAGCATGGCCAATTCACCTGACCCGCACATCTTTGGACTGTGGGAGGAAACCGGAGCACCCGGAGGAAACCCACGCAGACACGGGGAGAACGTGCAAACTCCACACAGTCAGTCGCCTGAGTCGGGAATTGAACCCGGGTCTACAGGCGCTGTGAGGCAGCAGTGCTAACCACTGTGCCACCGTGCCGCCCACTAATCGTCTCAAAGTTTTCATTGATACTGAATGGAATCAAGTGGGGGAATGTCCCATTGCAACTTCGTTCTATTTATTCATTTAAAAATTGAACGAACAGGTGACAACGGTGAGTTACTTACGATGTGACAAAGTATTTTCAGGACTGGGGTTGATTGGATAATACAAATAGGAAACATTAGAAAATTCATTTAAGTAAAATCGTAAAATCCTTGCAGTGAGGAAAAAGTCCAATCGGTCCGAACGTCCTTTCCGAACCTGCAATGGGCATTCCTCACAAATCTGTCCTTTGGCCCTGTGAGTCAGCAGGGTTTTTTTGTATATTGGAGCTCTTCCTACTTATATATCAACACTGTATTAGCTCATGTTGAATTTATGCCTGTCTCCAGAACCTTAGCTAAGGTGTCTATGATCATGTGCAGCTGCTGCTGAGCTTGTCCAGCCCTTTGGGATAGATGTGCAGCCTCAGCACTGGCCAGATGGGTGGCAGCACAGAGCAGCGAAAGTCCCGTGTTAGCGGTTGTTGGGAATGATTTAGCTGAGATGTCCAGTCTCTGGTTATTGTGTGGTGGAACACACATTCTGCAAGAGTCAGACAGTAAATGTCGAGCACGAGGGGAAGTAAAATAATTAAATTTAGATAGGGAGATGGTTAAAGTTTGCAATAGCCAGGGAATTCAATGTAGAATGATGGGCAGAGCATTAAATGCACACGAGGAGAGGGTTAATTCGAGAGTAACAGGGAGAAAGCAGAATACAGAGGAACATGGGATAATTTAAGACAGAAAAGGGAGGGGTTAGTTGAAACTAATAGGGAGAAAACTGTATAGAGCTCAGAGAAAGGTACTTGATGGCAAGTGTATAGGGAGACAGTTAATACCGGGGAAGCTGTAAGTATTGTAATGAGGTCATCCAGATTAATCACATTCGATGCGAGATCTCTGATTGGAGTTGGTAACGTGATACAATCAAAGAGTCAGGGCTGAAAGATCTTAAAGTAAGGGAACCCATAGGAAGCAGCGATCATAATATGGCAGAGTTCAGTCTGCAGTTTGAAAGAGAGAAGGCAAAATCGGATGTAATGGTGTTACAGTTAAACAAGGGTAATTATGAGGGCATGAGAGAGGAACTGACAAAAATAGACTGGACGAAAAGCCTAGCGGGGAAGACAGTAGAGCAAAATGGCAGGAGTTTGTGGGTATAACAGAGGACACTGTACAGAGGTTCATCCCCAAGAAAACAAAGGTTATCCGGGGAGGGATTCGACAGCCATGGCTGACAAAGGAAGTCAGGAAATGTATTAAAGAAAAAGAGAGATCTTATGAAGTGACCAAGAGCAATGGGAAATCAGAAGATTGGGAAGGCTCCAAAAACAAACAGAGGAAAACAAAGAGAGAAATAAGGAAGGAGGGGATCAAATATGAAGGTAGGCTAACCAGTAATATCAGAAATGATAGTAAAAGTTTCTTTCAATACATAAGAAACAAACGACAGGCAAAAGTAGACATTGGGCCAATTCAAACTGATGCTGGAAGCCTAGTAATTGGAGATAAGGAAATAGCAGGAGAACGTAACTAGTACTTTGCGTCAGTCTTCACAGTAGAAGACATGAATAATATCCCAACAATTAAAGGGAGTCATGGTAATGAGTTGAGTATGGTTGCCGTTACAAAAGAGAAAGTGCTTGAAAAGCTAAGAGGTCTTAAAATTGATAAATCTCCTGGTCCCGATGGGATACATCCTAGCGTTCTGAGAGAGGTGGCTGAGGAAATAGCGGAGGCATTGGTTAAGATCTTTCAAAATTCACTGGAGTCAGGGAAATTCCCAGATGATTGGAAGATCGCTGTTGTAACCCCCTTGCTCAAGAAAGGATCAAGACGAAAGATGGAAAATTATAGGCCAATTAGCTTAACCTTGGTTGTTGGTAAAATTCTAGAATCCATCTTTAAGGATGAGGTTTCTAAATTCTTGTAAGAGCAGAGTCTGATTAGAACAAGTCAACATGGATTTAGTAAGGGGAGGTCGTGCCTGACAATCCTGTTAGAATTCTTTGAAGAGGTGACAAGTAGGTTAGACCAGGGAAACCCAGCGGATGTGGTCTATCTAGACTTCCAAAAGGCCTTTTATCAGGGGCCACACGGGAGGCTGCTGAGCAAGATGAGGGCCCATGGTTTTCGAGGTGACATACTGGCATGGATTGAGGACTGGCTGTCTGACAGAAGGCAGAGTGTTGGGATAAAAGTTTCTTTTTCAGAATGGCAGCCAGTGACAAGCGATGTCCCACAGGGTTCAGTGTTGAGGCCCCAGCTGTTCACATTACATATTAATGATCTGGATGAAGGGACTGGGGACATTCTAACGAAGTTTGCCGATGATACGAAGTTAGGTGGACAGGCAGGTAGTACTGAGGAAGTGGGGAGGCTGCAGAAGGATCTAGGCAGTTTGGTGGTCCAGGAAATGGCTGATGAAATTCAACGTGAGCAAATGCGAGATCCTGCACATTGGAAAGAAAAATAAAAGCATAGACTACTTTATAAACGGTGAGAAAATGCGTAAAGCAAAAGTACAAAAGAATCTGGGAGTGCTAGTCGAGGATTCTCTAAAGTTAAACATGCAGGTTGAGTCCGTGATTAAGAAAGCGAATTCAATGTTGTCACTTATCTCAAGAGGGTTGGAATATAAAAGCACCGTTGTGCTACTGAGACTTTATAAATCTCTGGTTAGGCACCACTTGGAGTACTGTGCCCAGTTAAAGTCCCCACACCTCAGGAAGGACATACTGGCACTGGAGCGTGTCCAGCAGAGTTTCACACGGATGATCCCTTGAATGTTTGGCCTAACATACGAGGAACGGCTGAGGATTCTGGGATTTTATTCCGTGGAGTTTATAAGATTAAGGGGAGACTTAATAGAAACTTACAAGATAATACATAGCTTGGAAAGGGTGTACTCTAGGAAATTGTTTCCGTTAGGTGAGGAGACTAGGACCCGTGGACACAGCCTTAGAATTAGAGAGGGTCAATTCAGAACAGAAATGCGGAGACATTTCTTCAGCTAGAGAGTGGTGGGCCTGTGGAATTCATTGCCGCAGAGTGCAGTGGAGGCCGGGACGCTAAATGTCTTCAAGGCAGAGATTGATAGATTCTTAATGTCACGAGGAATTAAAAGTTACAGGGAGAATGCGGGTAAGTGGAGTTGAAATGCCCATCAGCCATGAATGAATAGCGGAGTGGACTCGATGGGCCGAATGGTTTACTTCCACTCCTATGTCTTATGGTCTTAAGGTCTTATATAAACATCAACAGGAATGTGAAGGGTTCTGCTCACTCGATGAATCAGCTTTGTGCTCGCTGGGTCAGTATCAAAAATTATGCAAGTGTAAATGCAGAATGATTTGATGATGGATTGCCACCTTTGTAGAACTTGAGAGAATACAATGCAGAGTAATATGTAGTATGTTGAATAAAGAAGTGTATGATTAACATTAAATTGAGGGAACAGAGAAGGCATTTAACACGGAGGAATAGAGAAAAACCTGAATAGAGAATAAGGATGAGTCGGTTGAATAGAGAACAGCGGGGTGGCGTCAAATACAGTGCAAAGGCTAGTTATAAATATAACCTGGAGTGGATAATTGGAGAGTGGTAATGAAAGGTCTAATTCAAAAACGATCAGGAGAAAGTTGCATACAGAGATAGTGTTAAAGATTGTCATGTCTGCGGATTATATCAAGCGTGGAGAGCAATATTGAGAGGATTAAATAAGGAGAACGACAGAGGTAGTTCAATACAGTGGAATAGAGAGGAACAAATATAAATAAAGATCAGGTTATTGGGGAGGACAAAATACAAATCAAAGGGAAAAGTATTAAATACTGGGCAGTGTATCGAGATGACAGAAGACAGATAACATCTTAAATACAGATTGGGGAGAGAGAGAGATAGCTTCTGAAAGACAACGCAATCGGAAATGTTTCAAAGACTGCGAAAAATAATGAATTACATTCAGGGCAATGGCGATGATTAAATACTGAGGAATAGGAAACGGATTACGGGTACCAAATTGATTTCCAGCTTCAGTCTGTGTGGGCGGATGGTGCGGGAGGGCGATAGAATTGGTATACCCCTTCGATGACCTGCCAAAAAATTGCCTTAGACCTGCAACCTTCTTTTACTCAATGTTGAACCTTGGCACTCACTCCGTCCATTACAATAATTTGTTGCCTCCATGTTGCACTGCCTCGCAGGATCACCTCACTCCACCTCACCGACTACTCCCTCATTCCAAATCCACTTGTCATAGCATCTCATACTACCCCACTTATCACTTTTCCCTCTCCTTCCTGCCTTCGCTTTTTCATGTAGAGCAAGTTGGACGGACGAAATGCCCTTTCGCCATTCTGGTCCGCACATGAGAATGGGTTCATGGCTTTCTGCTGCTCCTCTTTTACATGTCAAAGTAAGCTAAATTAACTCCTCACGTCCTCTGTGTCAGTCTAAAATACAGACTTTGTTTAATTCATTCATGGGAAGAGGGTGTCACAAGTTAGTACCAGGGTTTATTTCCCATCTTACCTCCAACGAGGGCAAGTAAATGTCACCCACATTTCTGTAAGTGTGGAGTCACACGTAGTTCTGGCCAGGTAAGGGCAGCAGTCGTCCTCGCTGAATGACGCAGATCAACTGATTATGTGATCATCGTTAAACGCTTTATTTCCAGACTTCTGTTGAATTCAAATTCCTCCAGTGGCATTTGAACAGCCTTCATGAAAAGTCCAGTGAAAATTCCATTATGCTATTCCTCCACTTGGTGAACGTCCTCTCCCTGTGTAACAGTCCCGATAAGGAACTGAATACAAATGGAAATAACAGTGGATACTTTAAATCAGAAACAAAAACAAAAAATACTGGGAAACCTCAGCAGTCGAGCAGCAGCTCTGGAGAGAAATTGCAGCTAAATGGCTTTCTGTTCTTGTGGAAATGGCCGGAGAATGGGTTGAGTGCCTCGTCCTATTCCAGTGCTGCTGGGTATGCCTATGCCAACAGCATACTCAATGATTGAAAACTTAGCAATGTTTTGTCCATTGAATTAAAAACCAAATCTGACAGTGAAACTTTCAAATTTCTGGCTATTTTATCTCCTGTTGTACAATATTTTAAATAAGGCCTGCTTGCAGTTTTCTGAATTTTGCCGCGATTCACTCTCAGTGGGATATTTCTGGGTGCATTTTACACGGTTAACTAGTTAAACAGGCAGGCAAATGGCAGACAATGTAGGAAGTGAGAAAGCTTTCAATCGCTCATAAGGAGTGATAATATAAGTAAAGTGGCCCAATCCTGGAGTGAGCATCAAGACTTGAAGGTGTACTTTTAGTTTTGGAAAGTGATTTGATAGATGGACAGGCGTGTAAAAAGCCGAACAAAGTCACTACAGAATACTTCGATAAGGGAAATGTTGCTGAACCTTTAAAATGAACTGTTTCAGCCACATTTCGGGGAAAGACACTTGGATTTGAACACTTCAAAGGCGAATAGCTTGTAATGGGTTAAAACTGCCCACTACACACTTCTGAACGCAACAATTTAGGAAGGATGTCAACACCTTGGACAGGCTCTGGGAGTTATGTCATGTTGATTTTGTTATGTCATAGGGACATAACAAAAGGCCATTCTGCCCGCCGGCTGTCAATGGCTGATCTGTAAATTAACATCATGTTCCTGTGGTTGTGACCTATCCCT
Organism: Hemiscyllium ocellatum; assembly: GCF_020745735.1. Classification (NCBI taxonomy): domain Eukaryota; kingdom Metazoa; phylum Chordata; class Chondrichthyes; order Orectolobiformes; family Hemiscylliidae; genus Hemiscyllium; species Hemiscyllium ocellatum. The sequence goes on along the minus strand of NC_083440.1, from coordinate 15,761,782 downwards.
TAATACCGACGCTGAAGAAAAAGAAAAATCTATCTTAGATTTAAAATTAACAACTGATCCAAAATTCATGTCATTTGTATAAAAGATAAACAAACCCCGACCAGCCTTTCAGTTTAGGTGTGTTTCCGACCATCTCTCTTGAACACCCTGGCCCGAAATCTCAGACAATGCCCCTTCGTTCTGGAATCCCCAAACAGTGGAAACAGTTTATCTTTATCTGGTCTGTCTTCTAATTTCTAGAAAAACAAGGTATGATTTTGTACAGTCCGACCTCATAACTAATTTCTTACATTCCTGGCACCATTCTTGGAAATCTACACTATACTCCCTCCAAGGGCGATGTATTCTTACTCAAGTGTGGTGCCTGGTTCTGCTCACAGTACAGCAAGTGATTTGCTAAAAAAGGATTTCTATAACAGCAGCAAGACCCCTGTGGCCATAAATGGGATGAGAGCTTCACAGTATTGAACAGCATTTAATGCCCATTGCAGAGGGCAGTTTAGATTCAACAACATTGCTGCGGGTCTGAAGTCATATATAGCTCATATATATGGCAATTTCCTTTCTGAAAGGACTTGTGTGAAACTTTACTTGTTGATTTTTCCTTCTTGAAAATACTGAGGTGAAATGATTAATCAGATTGTTGACCATTTCCGTGTCGATATTGACAACATCCCCTGTAAGCATGGTTTCCATATGATCTGATCGACTTGCTTGCTTAGTGGGCCTCAAGTTGACATTAATATTGAGGCACAGCTCATTATCTTTGAAATACAAGATAGATAAATATGCAATTTCAGAAGATTAATCTTTCTCTCTCATATGCAAAGTAACCTTCCAGTTCTGAAATGCTTATGCCCACAAACTTGTTTAAAATTCTATGTTATAGCTCGTTGAACTGGATTGGGTCTGTTCTTCCCACTCTCAAGTTTCCTGCTTTGTTCTTGCGATATTCTCTGGAGTGTGTGTCGGATCTCTCGGATTTGAGTGGCTACTTTAAATATGACGCGAAGGTTCTGGTTTGGACTTGAGTGGACAAGGTTAGACGTCAAATGAAATCAGGTTATCACCTAATTTGTTTGAATCCACAAGATTTTGTGTGATATGGGACCACTTTTCAGGTAAGTTATCCAGATCATTTTTGATTGCAGGGACTTAGAAGTTTTATAAGGTAAAAATGTAATCAGCATAACTTAAATTCAGATTCTATCTTTGGCAAGTTGATAGAGTGTACTGTATATTTTAAGTTCCGGGATTTTAATTGATCTGTCTCAAAAACACTTCAACTGAAATTCAGATATTGCTCCACTCCAAACCTTGAGGCATTATCTCATCAACAACCAATTTATTGGACAATCAAGGTGAACGTTGGAACAGTGACACCTCAATTACCTGAATGTGATGGGCGGGCATTATGTCTTTCCAATAATCGACTATTCAATTAAGCGATTAAATGTATTTACTCTGGGGCTCGGATCCTTTTTTGGGAGACTAGCAGCAGCACACAGCGCGCAAGGCGCCGCCACCAACAGCGCTCCCCGCCCACGATCCCGTGCAACACCGCCTCGCCCCAATACCGTGCAATACTGACCCCTGCGCTCAACTCCGCCCCGACACCGTGCAGCACCGCCCCCAACTCCGTGACGCACCACCACCAAACCGCAACACTGCCCACCGTCCCCAGCAACGCCCCCTGCTCCCAACAACCTGCAGTGGCAAATCCTGCCACTAGCCTGTGCAAGATCACTGCAATCCCCCATTCCCAATCCTGTCCAACACTGCACTCTGCGCGCTTCAAACCACGTGCACCCCCGCCCCCTCTTCGTGGCAGCTGTACTGTACACCAACAACAAAACAGCTACTGCTGCCTTTGTGGAATAAGTCTCCAAAACGCAAGCGTGCACGTGCACACGCAAACACTCAAATGGACACACACACACACACACACACACACACACATACACACACACACACACACACAAACACACACACAGCCACATTCACACACACACAACTTATTACTGTAATTTTATGACAGGTTCTACCTTTGCCCTGTACAGGACAATGTTGGTCAGATTTTCTGGGGAAATCTGTGGTGGGGGTGGGGGGGAGTTCATTATGTACACCCCGATGTAGAAATCAAGGGAAAGTGTGGGGAGAGAACGGGTGAAAAGTCAGTCATTTGGAGACAGTGCCTGATTAATCACTGTAAACAAAAGACACGATCACTGTTGGAAATATGTCTTTAATATCATGCTTTCATCAGGACTTGAAGATCGCTTTCGGATAACCAGATTTTTTAATAATTGGCAGACGGATAATCGAGTTTCATTTGTATATCTGCCTCGCTTCTTCCAATTAGACTATGAATGCTGCAACCATCCTGGTATTATATCTCAGTTCCACTGTCTCATTAACACTGTTTCAATTGATTCAATCAAGGTAATGGTGTTGCTGGCCCTACCATACCAGTGGCCCAACCGGCACCAGTAGTTCTGTTCCAGTTTCACAACACTGCTGCTGCAGACGCCACTTATGGCATTTTCCTCTACCGTCACTGCCACAAGGAACAGGAGATAACAGTGAAGACGTCAGAGAAACGAAAAAAGAATTTTGGATTGATCTGGTGATCAAAAACGAACGGCCTCAGGACCTTCCACACTGACTAACCTGCCATCACTGACATCTGCAAAAAAAAAATGCATGGCGAAGATGGCAAGACAGATTGACAAAGACCCGAGGTTTTCACCTGTGATGTGAGACTAGAACGGTTAGGTTTGCTTTTAGTCAATCCTCCGAAGTTAAGTCGGTCTTCACTGACCATTGCCTCCTACTGACTTGCAAGGGAACATGGAATCTGAAGGTGAATCAACTCATCCCAGAAAACATCGTGGAGCTAAAAAGGTATTCCACAATTTGGAGAAACATGAAACCCCCTTTGAGTCTCTGTCAGACTGGAGGGAATCTTTCAAGGTGAACATCAAGAGGATCTTTATAATCAGAGATGTTCTAAAGGTGAAAGAGAGATGGAGAATGCTCCAGAAAAGCGTGCAGAGACAACTTCTATTGTATACAGTTGGGGATAATGCCATGGAATATCTCCAAGAGGTGAAGAGCCAGTAATCTTCACTCTTTACTTCAGAAGTCTCCAAGGTAATCTCACTGTCCAGGACTGCACTGTGGAGAAGGGCGAGATGTGCTAACGTTTCTTCTTCTAGGATGGACACTGGGGGCGCAGTGTGCTGAACAGCCTGAAGAAAGAAGGTGGCTTTGAACGTCATCATAGTCTGAGTTTCTGAGGATCAGCAAATCCTTTTATACCAGACGGCATGACATGAGGTCCACAGACAGTGAGTCCGCTCAGTCATTTCAGTCCTCTCTCATGGAGGTCAAAGGGAATTGCACAGTGGGAGAGGCTGGACCAGCCGCTATCTGTGAAAAATATGACCAAAGCCTTCTAGTCCTCAGACAAGAGTAAATTTCCCAGAAGGGATGGCTTACCAAGCGAGTTGTTTGACTCTGTGAGATTTGATTGGCCATGATCTGCTTGTGGTGCATGACATTCTGCTTTTAATATGTAGCCTATGTTATTCCATGAGGGAAGTTATCATCCCCCTTTTCCACAATCAATCTGTCCAAATACTGTCTTATGGATCACCGTTCCTGATGTAGAAACTCAGTTTAAGTTATGCTAATTACAGTTTTATAGGGCTCAGTGGTTAGCATTGCTGCCTCACAGAGCCACGGATCAGGGTTCAATTCCCACCTCGGGAACTGCCTGTGTGGTGTTTCCACATTCTCCCCGTGTCGGTGCGGACTTATTGAGCCAGTCGGCGCGGACTTATTGAGCCGAAGAAACAGTTTTCGCACTGAAAGGAATCTAATCTAAAAAAAATCAGTGCTGGTCACCGCATTATAAGAAGGATGTGGAAGCTTTGGAAAGGGTGCAGAGGAGATTTACTAGGATGTTGCCTGGTATGGAATGCATGTCCTACGAGGAAAGACTGAGGGCCACGAGGTTGTTCTCGTTGGAGAGAAGACGGTTGAGAGGTGACTTAATGGAGACATACAAGATAATCAGAGGGTTAGATAAGGTGGGCAGGGAGAGCCTTTTTCCAAGTATGGAGACGGCAAACACGAGGGGACACAACTTTAAAGTGAGGGGAGATAGGTATAAGATAGATGTCAGAGGTAGTTTCTTTTCTCAGAGAGTAGTCAGGGTATGGAGTGCTTTGCCTGCAACGGTAGTAGATTCATCAAATTTCAGTGCATTTAAGTCGTCATTGAACAGGCAAATGAACGAACATGGAATAGTGTAGGTGGGATTGGCTTCAGATTCGGATGACAGGGCGGCGCAACATCGAGGACTGAAGGGCCTGTACTGCGCTGGAATGTTCTATGTTATATGTCCCATATAATATGGCTAACCCCCTGCAATTGAAACTATCTAAAATAAGCTTAGATATCACACAAAATAAAGGGGAGACGGATGACTAATGACGAATTTCAGTAGGTGAGCATAGATTTAAAAAATTCTGTCGGAGGTTATCGCCAACCAGATTGCGTCTGTTTTAAAATTGTGATTTACCCTGACTAAGTCTTATCTGTACCATGAAGGATGATCCTGAGAGCCTTACACTCCTCAGGGATATGGTCACCTATATGCATGGCAGGGGAAATCGTATCCTGTCTCGCCAGCCTGGACCAGGATCATGCCTTTGACAGGATATCGCTTACCTACCTGTGGGACGTGCTCTGTGAAATGGGCTTTTGAGAGGGAATACACTAAGTAATCCGACTGTTCTGCAAAAGTGTAATTTGTGCAGCCTCAATCAAACGTTGCAACTCATAAAGCTTTCTGATCAAATTCGTATTCAGGCCGGTGTGCACACTTTCACCATTCTTCTTTTATTGTTGATCTGGAGACACCAGAATAACTGTTGCAATGCGTTCAGACGTTTCGTCCTCATTAGCCATTGTCTATTCATTGCGAATGTCTTTCTGAAGGCTCTCTGCATCCCTGCACAACTATACATCAATTCATTATTTAGATTCAGAACTGCATTTTCCGACTGAATTTCTTCATTCTCCCTCTTAATAAACAATTTGCCCTCATTATGATCACTCTTCCCCAATACAAATAAATAGGTAAATCTTGCTATTGCGTTGTGTCTACTGTTTTGATTAGATAATGGAACGCCAAGCATCAGGACCTTGCAATCTTGATGTATAAACCAATATTTGGTTATTCGAATGCGAGGTAATCGAGGTTCCTCGAGTTACTTCAGAGCTGACGCTGAGGCACGCAGTAGCTGTCCATCAGCAGACATGCGTGAGTCATTCCCTGCTCCCTGCAGTGTCCTGCACATGTGTAGTGACGAAACCTAAGATAGCTGACATTTGCAGTGATGTAATAGATTGAAGGGAGATGTGCTGATGAGACAGGGAAGGAATTGAACGCATAAAGATGCGGAAATGTCAACTTCATGAAATGTTTGACCGGTCGTCATTATTGTCATTAAGTCCTGTAGTGATGGGGACATGTGTCTTCGTTTGAGGACTGGTAAACTCGGGAAAACAGCAAGTGGGAGCAACATTTCATTTTTTTTTGTTCTCTGGCAGATATTTGTGAATAATTTCTTGAGACACAGTATTTATAATCTCTATCAATGACTGACATGATGAGATCGTGAGCTATGTTTGTGGATATCACAATTTTAGGTGATCCCGTAAAAGACAGGAAGACATGGGAATACAAAAAAGGAAGGGCAGGTTCAGTGTGAGTGAGCAAGACATAGCCTGGCAACATATTGCACAAAAATTTGAGGTACTTTCCCTTCATGTCAGACTTGGAAAAAAAATCAATAAATTTTTCGATCCGTTTTTGGCCGAAACAAAGAAGCAAAAATAAATATTTCTACCTATTCAATGACAGCTTTTTCCATTGTTCTATGGAAAACTTCACTCCACTCAGATCGTTCTGAATTCCAGGAATACAACCCATTGTTTGTGTGAATTCAGGCCATCATCATTGAATCCTGACTCATCGCCTATAATTCTGGACAATCAATGCTACTCTCAAATGGGCACGATCTCCCCAGACACCAAAGGTTTGTTGTCGCTTCAAATCTTTAAATTCAAGTGAATGCTGTTATAACATCAAGTTTCAGCAGTGGACCAACCTAACATTGCTGACTGACTCTTTCAAAAGCATCAATCCTGACATGACAGAGTCCAGGATGGGAAATTGCCTCAACTTTGGCCAGGTTCAAAGACGTTTCAGAACAACGTCAGTGCATTTTCAGGATAAGGGTGGACTGCGGGTGGGTTGGTGTGGGAGCCTGAAAGTGTTAAAAGGGAACCACACGAGGTCCTGGCCCACATTGGCAACAGTAAATTCTGGTGGGGGTTTAACCTTCAGAGTCTTGCATCTTGTCATTGATAACCACTTATTTACAAATATATAGTCTTTGACAGCAGCCTCTCACTGAGTCAGGTATTCAGCACCTCAATATCCCAGACATTCACACTTTAGAATCAGTCCGGTCTCCCTGGTTGGCACAGATTAACGGCCCCTATCAGGGATTTAATATCCTACAAGGTCCAGCTGTCCTACCTTATGACAATCATTAACAGGAGAAAAAATAAGTTAGTTTCTGAAAGTGGAAAGGAGCAATCGGGCAAGAAATTGAAAAGCTGATCCATGGCTGAATCCAAGTGCTCATTCGGCTGAAGAACGTGTGACTGTAAACATTGGTTTCCGTCGAAAGGGTTTTCAATATCTCAATTTCTAGAAATGATTTCCAGGCTAGGGCGACCTGAATATCTTGTGTTTGTTTTGTTTTATTTGGATGGGGTTTTCTACTCAGCTGGGCAGACAAGTTCCTGTGAATGGGGAATATTTAATCATATTTGTTAGACATTTCGAAATCTGGGATAAATCTCAGTTAGAAGGGAAATGAAGCTGGCCAAAGAAAGCAAATATGTGTGTGAAAGCAGCAGAATCACATTCCGAACCTGTTAAAATGTTGTGTTTCTGAAACTTAAACTTCAGGATTAAACACTTCCCTGCCGTGCCTCACAGATTTAGGGACAGGGTTCTTCCTAGCACGTTACTACTTGATTTTTGGGAGAGCCTCAATAACATATGCATTTGGTGAAATAGCTACTGTCAAAGTTTTATTTTTTAAAATATTGTCTTTATGACCATGTGGGAGCTATATGTTCAGAAACAAATTGAAATAATATATCAATATTTTAAGCTGTTCACAATCGCCCAAGAACCTAAAGCCACAATGCACATTGGAAAAATTAATCGATTACATCTCGCAATGTTGGATTGACAGAACAGCACAGAAGTCAGCATGCAGCAATTTGTTATTATTTTTCAAACGTTACGAACACAATAAGACAGCTTTAACTCATGTCTCACAAACTTGATTGAGTTTTTGTTGAAGAAGTACCAAAGAAGATTGGTGCAGGTAGAGCAATAGATGTGATCGATATGGACTTCAGTAAGGCGTTCGACAAGGTTCCCCGTGGGAGAATGATTAGCAAGCTTAGATCTCATGGAATACAGGGAGAATGAACCATTTGTATACAGAACTGGTTCAAAGGTGGAAGACAGGGGTTGGTGTTGGAGGTTTGTTTTTCAGTCTGGAGGCCTGTGGCCAGTCGAGTGCAACAAGGATCGGTGCTGGGCCCTCTACTTTTTGTCACTTACATAAATGATTTGGATGTCAGCATAAGAGGTAAAGTTAGTAAACTTGCAGATGACACCAAAATTGTAGGTGTCATGGATAGCGAAGTGGGTTACCTTAGATTACATCAGGATCTGGACCAGATTGGTTAATGGGCTGAGAAGTAGTAGATGGAGTTTAATTCAGATAAATGCGAGGTGCTGCATTTTGGGAAAGCGAATGTTAGCAGGACTTATACACTTAATGGTCAGGCCCTAGGGAGTGTGCTGAACAACGAGACCTTGGAGTGCAGGTTCATAGCTCCTTGAAAATGGAGACGCAGGTGGATAGGATAATGAAGACATCGTTTGGTAAGCTTTCCTTTATTGGTCAGAGTATTGATTACAGGATCTGGGAGGTTATGCTGCAGTTGTACAGGGCTGTGGCTGGAATATTGCTTGCAATTCCGGTCTCCTTCCTATCGCAAATAGGTTTGGAAACTTGAAAGGGTCAGATGAGATTTACAGGATGTTTACAGGGTTGGAGGATCCGAGCTACTGGGAGAGCTGATCAGGCTGGGGCTCTTTTCCCTGGAGCGTCGGAGGGTGAGGGGTGACCTTAGAGGGGTTTACAAAATTGTGAGGTGCATGGATTGGATAAATAGACAAAGACTTTTTTCCTGGGGTCGTGGAGTCCAGAACTAGAGGGCATAGGGTTGGGGTGAGAGGGGAAAGATAAAAAAAGAGAACTAAGGAGCAACTTTTTCACACCGAAGGTGGTAGATGCATGTCATGAGGGTGGAGGCTCTTGCAATTGCTGCATCAAAGAGGCATTTGGATGGGAATATGAATTGGGAGGGTTTGGAGGGATATGGGTCAGGTGATGGCTGGTGGGATGAGATTAGGCTGGGATATCTTGTCGGCATGGACAGGGTCAACCGAAGGTTCTGTTTCCATGCTGTACATCTCTATGATTATATGACTCTATTTAATAATATTGTTGTATCTGGGAAAAAATACCATAAAATGCTCAATTTGTTTCATAAGATGGAGAACGAAGAAATTCAATTTTAAACTCAGAATCTAAATAAAGAGAACAAGAAATTGATGCATAAATGGACAAAAATGGATAAAGTTACCAATGGATCCGCATTGGCGAATGAGTCAGAAACATCGTATTAAAACACTTCAATTACTTATTCACCTCGGGAACAAGAATCAAATAGTAAAGTTGATAATGGGCAGCGCTACCTGTTCGGGAAACAGGACTGTTCGGGAAACTTTTTGATTCCCACCTATTTACTGAGACTGCTCTAACATTGTTGATGCCCACGAGGTCAATACAACTGCAGCTTTCGTCCCCAAAGCCAATTTTGGAGAGTACGCCCCATGTGTTGGTGTGAGATTTCCTGTCAAAGACCACCCGCTGCTCCAGGCTGATAAGGCAGGTTTCCAATGTCACGAAAATGCAAGTAGACTATTATATCACTGAGGCGTGCAAGGGTCTCAGAGATTATGCTGCCCAGTACAGCAGAAATTTGTTCGGGGTGAACGAATGATTGCCTAGCACACCTGACCTCATTGGTGATGATCTCACGCAGGATTTTGTAAACTGCATTTGGCAGTGAAACTGGTCATTGGATCTCCCTATCCCCTTCTAATTGGAAATGAGAGGGATAATAGCTTTCCTGCTGGTTTCACACAAGCTACCTGTTCGAAGCGTACTGTTACACACTTCCAGCATGTTCAGGCCAATCAAGTGCCACAGAGGTGAAAAATAAGCCACCACTGATAGAAATCGTACTCTTTTTTTTAAAGAACATGAGTGCCTTTTGCAGCTCTCCCGAGGCAACTGCTTGTGCAGACTTTCACGTTTACTTTCATCCAAAACCTCCGTGTGACAGAACAGGATCAATTAGGATGCCAAGCCTAGCCAGCACAATACGGGTTCCTAGAATGAGCAGAACCCCTGACACTCCTGTTTATATCTCTCAGCCATGACACCTTCATTGCACCAAGTTAACAACCCCATTCAGGGAACTCATATTCAATGAGTCGAGATTAGAGTGGTGCTGGAAAAGCACAGCAGAAGAGGCAGCATCCGAGGAGCAGGAAAATCGATGTTCGGGCTAAAGCCCTTCATCAGGAATAGAGGCAGAGTGCCTCCATCGATTAGTTACACCTTCTCAAGTGCAACAACTCGTCTTTTTGTAATGTAGCGTAAAGAAAAACCTCCACTATGCTAAGACCAGTCCAAAAAATGCCCCACAGTCTTTCACAAAGTCTACCTGAGTTCAAATGCATTGGCACAAATTCATTCCTGATCACTTCATTCACTCATTTAACCCAGGATGAAATGTTGCAAAACATAAACTGCACGGACCCGGCCAGCAGTACTTTCACACAATCCTCATTATAGTTCTGTCAATGTACAGTCCCTTCATCTCGTGCTCTTTGAATGTTTCCATGTGTGTGTGTTTTATTGCCTTTGCAGGAATGTCACTCTGTATGTTCCTCAGTTTTAGTCTTTGGATATTCTGGGTAATAATTCACCTGCACTCAAAGACAGACAAACAGAGAGTCACAGAACCAGCAAGACACACTGACACATACAAGCAAAAACAGCATATACAAAGACAGAAACGCAACAAAATCCACATTTCCACACGCACATTATGAGTGTATTTCTGCATCTATGTGTGCGTTTCACTTAGTATGTGTGTTTGGAAGTATTTCAGTGACTATATATTGTTGTACTTTTTTGTGTTGGTGTATGTTATTCAGTCTGTATGAGAATGTTTCTATGATGCTCAATGTTATTTTTGTGTGGGTGTATGTTATTGTGCCTGTGTATTTCTGTGTGATTTTACACATTGTGTCTGTTGCACTTCTATCTGTAATTATGCTGTTTTTACTTGTGTGTGTCAGCATGTCTCACTGATTCTGTGACTCCCGGTGTGTCTGTCTTTGAGTGCAGGTGTATTATTGCATGCATGCAGGGTGTGTCTCTGCCCGGCTGTGCTCCTGCTTATATTGGTGTGTGTGTTGTTCAGACTGTGCTTGGCTGCTGGTTTGTCTGATGAGATCCTTCTATGTCTCCAGCAGGATCTCACTGTGTCTATCTGCGGGTATATCTCTCTGTGTGTTTAAGAGTGTTGTGCTCTGTATGTATCTAACGGTGTGTGTAGTACTGTAACTGTGATTGTGTGTGCTCATGTGTATGTACAATTATGTTTCTGAATTTTCTTGCAGGTTCATGTGCAATAACTGTCAGTATAGCTGTTTTATATGTGAGTGAAGATCTGGGTGTGATTCAGTGACCGTGTGAAAATGTGATCTTATATTGCCAGATGACTTTTGTATATGTGTTTGTTCCGGTTTGGATGTCTGTGTGTTCCCATAACTCAGTATAATTGTATTTCTCTGTGTCTGTGTGAGTGTGAAGGTGTGGATGCGTTACGTGGGTGTATGCAGTTGTTTCCAGAATCTGCAGTATGATTATTTTCCGCCGTGTGTCTGTGGGAGTGTGGGTCTGTTTCTGTGTTGGTGTGTTCGTGTGTGTGTGTGTGTGTGTATGGATTTGAAATGCATTTTTGTTTCACAGTATATTCATATATCTCAGCCTGGTTTCCTTTCTGCGTGTGGGTATGTTTCTGTTTCTCTATGTGCCCGTGTCTTACTTTGTCTGTGTGTTCGCGTGTGTGCTTGCACGCAAGTGTGGGGGTGGGGATGGGTTTCAGAATCGGTGTGTGGCGGTGTGTGTGTTAGTGGTTGGGTGTGCATTTGCGTGGGGATAGTATTGGTGTGTTTGGGGGAATGTGTTCGCATGGAAGAAGTGTGGGATGTGTGTTTGTGCACTTGCGTTTGAGGGTATATCTTTTTGACAGTATGGCACTACATCATTCAGATTGTATTTCTGTGTGTGGGTGTGTTCCTGTGTCCTTCAAGGTGGAGATATGTCTCTGTCTCATAATGACACTTCCTCTGCTGAAAATGGCTGAGTGAACCCTACAGGAAGTTCCGGTGCACAGATTGCTTGCATTGGAGTATTTCTGGGAACATGGAAAAGATCTAAATATCATTATTTCTACGTTAAAATCTCTGAACATTGAACTTGTTACTTCAGTTCAAAGACCAATATTAAACCAACTGAACGCGACAAGGGAACATTTAATGAAAAGCAGGGCACAAGCAAGATCAGAGTAACAATGGGATCTTGGAATGCATGTCGACAGATCCCTGAAGGAGGCATGACTGGCAAGTAGAGTAATTAATAGGTAAACGGGACACATGCGTATATCAGTATGGTGCTGATTATAGGAGGTCATATTGGAGCTTCCAGACTTTGATAAGGATACAGCTGGGATACTGTGTGCTGCTCTGGTCAATACATGATGGGAATATATACACTCACACTGATACGTCAAACATCAAAATGCTGCTGAGACATGGGAACAGTAGTAAAGATTAATATGGGGAGCAGGGAATATGGTAATCTTAAAAACTTCCCCTGTAACACCTATAACACCACCATATCCTTCCTTCGATACATGGTACAAAACTCCTCACAATATTCGAATTATCGAACCAATCCAATTGTAAAGAAATTAATAGACCATCAAGAGTTTAAAAGACGAGGGCATTTGGAAATTTGGAGAGAGCCAACAGCCACCTGTGGAAGTAACAACGTTCAGCTCTCAGAGAAAGCGTAATCTATTCATTAAAAGGTACCTTGGCAAGTTTCTCTAATATTCCAGACAAAAATAAATTACAGACAAAACACCCTGACAGCAGGATCGACAAAAGAAAGGCTTTTGTGACTTGGGATCAGAAGAGAGAGACTGAGAGTCATCGGAGAAAGCAGAGCATCCCTAAAGGCCCATTCTGTGTGAACTTTGAGAGGTTAAGTTTTAATTTGTTGTTTTCTTATTACTTAGATTTATATCAGTGGACTTATGTTTATTGGAACAGCACACCTGTGGAATTTCGCTCAGTTAGGGAATAGTTATTAGTTCGGGAGAATTGACCGGTTTGTTTGTAATTCTGTTCGTCTTAAATAAACAAACGATTACTTATCACTTTAAAACCAGGTATCAGAAAGTCCTTTCAGTTAACCACATTTCTAACAAATTATGAGAGGCAAAGTGAGCTACTCTGGGTGATTCGGGTTTAATGATTATAAGGAAACCGCTACCCCTGCCAAAGCAAATTGGGATTTGCTGTTAGGTTTAATTCTCAGAGGGGTTCGATCTGTTCCACTTTGTAACACTTCCTAACTGCGAACTGAAATTGCACATTCACCTGAAGATAATCCTGTACAAAGAATCCTGAGTCGCTTGTGTGTTTCAGGTTTCCAAAGACTTTCCATCATTATAAAATTGTCTGCACCTCTATTCTTCTGACGCCAGTTCATAAACTCTCACTTGCAATGTTGTATTCCATTTGCCAGTTTTTTACCCCTCTCCTAGTCTGCCTGATTTCTTTTTCAGCCACTGTGCTCTCTCAACATTACCTGTTGCTAAACCAATCTTTGCATCATGTGCAAATTTTGCGTAAATGACCTCCATCATCCAGATCAATAATGTATAACCTGAACACTTGTGATCACAAATTAACCTCTGCAGAACTTCATTCGCAGCCAGTTGCCAACTTGACAAATAGATCGCGCATTGCTATTGTCTGCCTTCTGCCAGTCAGACAATCCTCTATGCATGATAGTATATTGCCACTAATATAATGGGCTTTTATCTTTTTTAAGGGCCTTCTTTATGATCTGCTGCACCTGTGTCTTGCATTTTCTGTATTTTGTGCAGGATTACCAGTCCCTTTACATTGCAGTTTTCTTCAGCTTTTTCCTTTTTAAATAATACTCTGCTCTTTTATCTTACCTTGCAAAACAAGTAACTTCATGTTTTTCCAAGTTAAATTGACAACGTTTTGCTCACTTACTTAATCTATCAAAATCACTCTGTAAACTGTCTGCATCCTTCTCCAAATTTCCTTGTCACCTATTTTTGTCCCATCTGCAAATCCTTCTACAGTACGTTCAGTACCTAATTCTGTCATTCATATGCACAGTATTGCAGGTTTTATACAGAAGAAATAATATATAATATGTATTGTTATATAGAACTGTTTGTCTGTGATTAACGATTGTTTTGCTTTGGAGCTGATCGTGTTTACATGGAAATATTATTGTGCATTGGAACCATCTGTGTTTTTAAGTCAATTTTGTGTTTAAAAAAAATATATAAATATTGTTGTGCATGGGAACTATTCTTGTAGTTGTACATGTTAATATATGTATTATTGTTTTTTGGAAGTGCTTACATGTACATAAATATTGTTTATGTGCATTGTTCTGGAATGGAACTGTTTATGTTTGGAAATAAATATGGTTGTGTATTGGAGGTGTTCTTGTTTATGTATACACATTAGTGTATGTTGAACTTATGCCCGTCTCCTGTTTATCAGCAATACCGACCATGTGGAGTAAATGCTGAGCTCCCTCCGTGCTTTGGCATGGATCTGCAGTCCCAACACATGCTGGAGGGGCAGATGCACAGAGTAGTTTCGGTTACGTGTTAGCGATTATGGGGTGGGCTGAGACATAGGCAGTTAAATAGGGCTGAGACATCTGATCTCTCAATATATATTCAGGATAGAATAATTGAAGAGAGCTAGGAGAATGTTAAGTACAGATAGAGAGCGGGTTAGATATTGTAATAGACTGAGAATTGAACAGAGAATAACGGGGAGATGGTTAACATGACAATAATAAGGAGAAGGTCACGTAGAAATTAATAGAGAGAGAATTCAATAAAAGGGAACAAGTAGAGTATTAAACACAGGGGAACATGATGGGATTTAATACAAAGTGATAGAGACAGGTGTAAATGGAGAGTTGCAGAAAGAAGAATGAATACAATGGAGCAGGGTAAGGGTGAAATAAAGAGTTAATATGAAAGCGCTACTTCGAGAGCAATCGTGATACAGTCAGTAGTCAACAGGCATTTCAGCCCCTCAAGCCTTTTCTGCCATTCAATGGCTGATCAGTAGCCGATCTCCACATGTATCTGAGACTTCTCCCTTAATACCCTTGCTTAACCAAAGAAAATCTATCTCACATTTAAAGTTAACAACTGGCCCAGCATCCACTGTGTTTATGGAAGAGACTTCTAAGCATTCACCACCCTTCCTGTGCGGACATGCTTCCTAACATCTCTCGGGAATACTCTGGTTCTAATTCTCAGGCAATGTCGTTTTGTCCTAGAATCACCAACCAGTGAAACTTGCTGATTTTTATCTTCTAACCTCCGGAGAAACCAGGCCTAATTTGTGTAATCTCTCCTCATATCTAAACCCCTGATGTCCAGGTATCATTCTTGCAAATCTACGTTGTACTTCCTCCAAAGCCAATACATCCCACCTTAGGAGTGATGCATGGATCTGCTCAGAGTTCTCCAAGTGGGAGCTAACCAGAGTTTTGTACAACTACAGCATGACTTTTGTGGCCTTACATGGAATGAGGGAGTCACTGGCCAGGCCAGCATTTATTGCTCATCATAGACTGCTCATCATAGTTAACAGTCAACCACCTTGCTGTGAGTCAAGAGTCGCACATCAGTTTGACGATGTGAGATTGGCACTTTCCTTCCAAAAGGACATTAGTGAAAATTTTCTTGTTTGTTTTCCTGTAAATGCTGACGCAAAAATAATGAATCAACATTTTGGCCATTTCCCCATTGCTATTGACAATATCCACTGGTAAGGCCTGATCTACTTGTTTACTTAGTGGGCCTTGATTTACACAATTGAGACGCGGTTGACTACAAGACGTGGTTTCCTGGTTATCACCCGTGTGTGCAGTGCTATCTATATCCTGGCTCGTGCAGCCACAGACTGTTCCGTCTGATTCACTGTCCTTTTCTCCTTTGATCGTTTGTGACCATTTGCTGCCTGAAACTGAAGACGAAATTTTGGACAGAGAAAGCCAAGGCGGTGGCTTTGGCTGCAACTGGCATTTTGCTCTGTTGAAAAAGCATTCCCTTTTATTTTTCGTTTAAACCTGGAATAATAATTGACAAGATTCTGTAATACAGTATTTTCAAGATAAGTTACTTTACTGATCCCATGGGGTTTAAGTAGCTTGGTATCATTTTTACTCCTTTAATCCCATTCGTGTTATTTCTATTGATGAACACTCTGACGGCCAGGTGCACTTTAGTGGCCAGCCAAGTCTGCAAGACCCTGTGGGTACAGAGGAATGGAGAGAGTCACAATGAGAGATGTCCATCAGCTACATATATCTGTGGGTATTGCACGATGCAAACGTCTTATACTCTAACATGAAACGAACACATCATTAGAGTACAATTCTGTCATCTATTTTACACAGGTTGGCGAAATGCTGAAGGCTTTCAGCTGCATCACACGACATTATATTGTGCAGTGACTCTGCCCAAGTTCAGAGCAAAGTTCAGGAATGCTGTGCACCAACTCGTCAGGTAAATTCTTCACTTAATGACACAGCAAAACAACTGAGACATCTCCTGAGGCAGCCGCAGTGTTCGTAGTGCAGAAATTGCATATGTATGGCCAGGATTCCATCAGCATAATCACATGGATCTGAGATTAACACCCAGCGGTGGATGGGGAGGGGGATAAAAGGATGGGGCATCATTCACCACGCTCAGGAACACGCTGCTATTCCTGATTGACAGATAGTTATGGAGACATACAGACAATGAGCAGCAGAAGGCCATTCAGGCCTCGAATCTTGTCCTTCTACAGGTCCAGAAGTTTGCAATCCAAAAATTTTAAAATAAATTCAACACAGAACTGGTTCGAATACAGAAAACAGAGAGTGGTGGAAGGTTATTTTTCAGACTGGAGGCCTGTGACCAAGAATCTGTGATGTGTTCACTACTTTTCATCATTTATGTGAATGATTTGGATGTGAACACAATAGTTATAGTTAGTAAGTGGACAGTAAAGACGGTTACAGGAGTGTACAGCTTGATTTTGATCAGATGGGGCAATGGGCTGAAGAGTGGCAGAATGAGTTTAATTTAGATAAATGCAAGGTGCTGCATTTTGGGAAAATAAATCTTAGCAGAACTAATACACTTAATGGTCAGGTCCGAGGGCGTGCTGAAGAGCAAAGAGACCTTGGACCACAGGTTCATACATCCTTGAGTCGTGGGTAGATAGGATAGTGAAGAACGCATTTGGTATGCTTCCTTTATTTTTCAGAGTATTAAATATAGGCTTTGTGAGATTCTGTTCCAAATGTCCAAGCTGTTGGTTTGGCCACTTTTGTAATAATGCTTGAAATTCTGGTCTCCTTCCTCTCGGAAGGATGTTGTGAATCTTGAAAGGCTTCAGAAAATACTTTAAAGGTGTGTTGCCAGGATTGGAGGAAATGAGCTAGATGGAGAGGTTGAATAGGCTGTGGCTGTTTCTCCTGGAGCGTCGGACGCTGAGAGGTGACCTTATAGAGGTTTATAAAATCATGAAGGGCATGAATACGGGACATAGACGAAGTATATCTCTTTGGGTGTGGAGTCCAGAACTAGATGGTGCAGTTTTAGAGTGAGAGGGGAAAGATATAAAAGAGACTTAAGGGTAACGTCTTTATGAAGAGGATGATACGTGTATGGAATGAGTTGCCAGAGGAAGTGATGGAGCCTAACACATTTACAGCATATAAATAGCATCAGGATGAGTATGTGAACAGAAATGGTTTAGAGGGATATGGGCCGAGTTCTGGCAAGTGGGACTAGATCAGGTTTGAACATCGGGTCGGCATGGATGACTTGGACTGAAGGGTCTGTTTCTGTGCTATACATCCAGATGGCTCTATGACTGTATGACTGGATGTGTCAAGAGTTGTGTCATTTAAACAAAAAGTCAGGATTCCTAGAAATCAGTGGGGAAAATAACTTCTGGAAATTTGTTTCTAAGTTTGCATTTGTTCTGGAGGGTCAATATCAGACTTACCAGTTCAACGCTTGTAGTTCTGATAAACTCTCAATGAATTGATACATTTAAGTTTCGAGTTGAGACCTGAGATGTGGCAACAAGTGTGCAGCTGCTATTTCAGGGTGCCAGTGACCTGGGTACGATTCTAGCCTCTGTTGAACTGTCCGCATGGTTTAAAAATTTCAAGCTTTGGATTTGTTCATTGGAAATGTATCCACTATAATCCCATTCTGTCGCTATTGTGTGCTAGTGAATTTTGGAGAAAGAATAATAAATTACAGCATTCAAACGTCTGTTTCAATGCTGCAAGTTGCAATACATTGGTATTCTAATGTGCACTGTGACCTGATTTGGTAAAGATATTAATATATTCTTCCAGACTGTTCTGTCTCACATATCATCAAAAATAAGAAAAGCGATGTTTCTGCAGCAGCTGTATTATTAAACATACATCTCATTGAGGATTTTCCAAAAATTAAAACTAACATTCCAGAAGGAATTCTGTCATAATGTCAAAGAATGCTGAAATTGTACGGAACAGAAATACACCCTTCAATGTAACCCGTCTATGCGAACAGATATTTTACATTAATGTAGTCATATTTGCTGGCATATCACCTCCACGTCCACCAAAATCTTCGGTCTTCGTGTCAACATCCTGATGCCTTTGAAATGTTATGGTTTTCCAAACCTCCACCGCTTCTTCTGGCAACTCAGTCCATACACGCACCAAACTTTGCATGAAAACCTGCCACTTATATACATTTTATATCTTGCCTCTTTCTCACTTCAAGAATTTTCCCTCTTGTTTTGTTCTCCCCTATCTTGGGATAAAAGAAGGCACTGGCTATTCCCTTTTCTGTGTCTCTATGATTATATAAACGTCTTTAATATCAACTCTCATCTTCTGATTGTGCAGGGAATAGAGCCTCAACAGATTCCTTCTCTCCCTATTGCTCAAAAACCCTAATTCCAAAAACATCTATACAAAAGTTTTCTGCACGATTTTGATATAACATTTTTTTTAACAGCGAGACCAACCTTGTCTGCAGCATTCCAAGAGTAGATGAAGCGTTTCCTTTGACAATATTAGGTTGGCCTTTTTTTTTCTTGGAGACGTTATAAACGCCACAAGGTCCGATCATCCTGTGTTTGGATGAATTTTAGGGCCAATTATTTTACAGCTGACAGATGCTCCTCAGGCAGAAGGCATTCAAGTTCTTTTTAAAAACTTGCACAATTGAAGTGGAGTAGCCAGTTGCCTCAGCTCTGTTCAGCTATTCTTTGGTCTCGTCAAATGCAGTGGGGGAGTTTGAGTGAGTGAAGATGACATTGCTGGAGTCTCTCTCTTTCCCTCTCTAGCATAAAGCTTGTAAGCCCCTGTTTGATTTACATTGTATTCAAGGGGTGTTTTTTGAGATTGTCGCAAGTATTTTGGAACAGTATCATGAGGTTAAGACAGTCTGTTGGTTTTTCAGATAGGATGATTTATTAAGTATTTTGTTTTCTGTTCTTTGTATTTCATTCAATGATCTTGTAAATAAATTCTGCTTTGTTTAAAACTGAGTAGTTTGACCCGCTAATTCTCTGTTGGTATATCCACGATACACTTGCTTAAAATAAGTGCAAAGTTAGGGTCTTCGCTACCGGGTTGAACTGTTTTGAGGGGTCTGACCTTGTCCATATCAACAGATGCAAACTCATTACGAAACTCTGCACTCAATTCACTGATCAATGAAGGGAAGTACACGAAATTTACTCTCTCTAATTTACTATCTACCTCTGATCTCACGAGGAACTATAAATCTGTACCCCAAGATCTCTTTGTTGGAAAACACGCCCTAGGAACCAACCATTCAGTAGTTTATGTCCTGCATTAGTTTGCGTCACTAAAATTCAACACCTCACGCTTATCTATATTGAACACCACGTGCAAATCTATGGCCCATCATTTTAGGTTTGCTCAGTTAATGTTCGCCCAGCACGACAATTAATTGTGTGCACTTGGGTGTCCATGCTGCTAGAATGCAGCATAGCATCACTGGAATGAGTAGCGGTTCAACCATGAAGGAGCGAAATGATACAAACTCAACGTGATTCTCTTTTAATTACGAAGGATCTGTGTGGCGTAAAGTTACCAGGACAATAAGGGAAATAGCTGACGTGAATATCAGAGGCTTCTTGCACCTTTTTGATGTAGGACGAGGATAATCATCTACCAATCTAGCAATAGTCTGAAATCGTTTCAAAACTAATTTGAGGGAACAAAAGCTCACATTTCTCTATGTGATGTTCCACACACTATGTCTAACTCATTCACCCACTGAAGACGCTTCACCTTTTAACAAGGATATTTCTTTTTTTTTTCATTTTCTTAGCGAGGTCATTAAGGCAGCGGTTCCAAAATGTCTAGGAAACACCCGAGTTTAACAGTGGTAAGAAAGTGGCCAGTTCTCGCAAGTCTGGAATCTTCTGGATTGGTTTAGTTCGAGCAGACAGTTCGAAGTTGCTAAAGTAGACAAACATTACAAGCTCCAATAGATGGTTCCTGACTGGATTTCTCTCCGAAATATCTTTGGAAGTTGTTTTATCCTGCAGGTAAGAACCTGAGTATGAATTTGCCTTTTATCAAGAGGTGGGACTCTGCGATGTAGTGGGAATTTAAACTGCTCTTCAGATAAGTTGCGATATCGAGTTGGTTGTGCTTTTTTAAACAGTTAAATGATTCTAAATTCTGTTTTATTTTTCAACTGTGGTGTGTAAATAACTTCTGCTGGCTTAACATCCAGTCGACTGAATAACTGTATCTCCACTGGAAAATCAACTCTACATCAGCCCTTCAAAGTAAGAAAAGATTATGGTCCTGACTACCTTAAAATATTTTACGGAGGTCTGGCCTGATCCATAACACTGTACTTCCTTTTTCAGCGTTTCAGTTTCCTCCTTGCGGTTTACTTTCCTACTCAAAGCTGTCTTCTTAGGAAACGTTGTGCATAATCCATCATGCCAATCATTCATCAACATTATAAACAACTGTTTTTCAAGGAATGGTTGTTGAGGCTCCCAATAATACTAACCTGACAACACAGAAAGATACGTTTATTCTCACTCTCTGTTTTTCTCCGTTATCAGTCCTCACACTAAGTCTAAGTTACTAGGTCTCAGGAACAAAACTAATTACCTCCCACGTAAATAATCACATTTAACAATTATGTATTTTTGCATGTGCCAATCCCTCCCTTACTTAACAACTTCAAGCTCTTCCATCCCATCATCAGTCAGTTGTATTTTGCTTATTCAATGTACGTATCCAGTACACTGCAGATCACCAATAAATATTCACTTCCAAGTGCTTCTGTTCAGTCCATTTCTGTCTTAGAATCTGCTTCTGTGCATGTCCAATGCACTGCAGGTTACAGAGAACAATTTACTCCCATCTGCTGTTTTACGGGTCATATGTGCCTCACTGTCATCTTCTGTACACATTTGGTCCATTACAAATGTGGAAAATGAATTACCCCTTCTCTGTACAGTTCACATTCATCCCAGAATCAGCTCCAATGCATCTCCAGGAGGTTTATTCGAGTTGGAAGAACTGTATTAATTTGATTTATGCAACCATTGACGATGCCATTTGATGAGTTACTTAATACATTTAAAGTTGGGAATGAGTTTGAGTAGTGATATTGGATTATGATGCTGCATCCAGGCAAGGGAAGGAATTCGAGTAAGGGTGTCGAACATGTTAAAACATACAATGTGTCTTCTCAAGTAATCAAATAAGCTTCATTTCACGGAGCAGCCACTGGGAAACAGGGAAGCCAAAGGCCTGTGTTGAGGAGGACCATTTTCTGATAAATGCTGAACATCCGAAAGTCAATTATCAAATGTTCAAAATCATGTGACGGTTGGTATTTGGTATGACTGCTAGAGTGTGTGCATCATCCAATGTGTGTTAGTGAAGAAAAGAGATTCAATATTTCAATAAACTTCAAAAACCGTTCTGTCATAAGTGGGGTTTAACTCACATTTGTCATCTGTTTGTTCAAATTCTTGATAAAAATAACAGTAGACATGCGATGAGACATTACCCAGGTGATGTCAGCAGGAAGTGTGAATGGTTTTGGGGGAATATCACCTCATTAATTATTAGAGAGCGTGACTACCTGAACAAAGGAATCTGCAGAAAAAAATACATCTTCCAGTTCAGCAGGCGCAGAAAATATTTCACACAGTTCTTCCAATTGTAGTTTCTGGTAAATGCCTTGCACCATTGAATTCGAATGAATCCGTGTGAGCATTCTCTTCGGTTTCACTCTGCGACTGGAAATGATGCAGTGGCATGCTGTGGCCACGCTCAGATAGGGGCAGACGAGCAGTGATCTCATCTCAGGTTGCAGAGACTCTGTGGAATCCCCACCATTGCAGTCTCCACAAGAATTGCCCGGGAAACTGAACTTTCCTCTGGATAGTTCATCTCCTCCTGGAACCTTGATGAGAAAAGTTGATGAACAGAGAGATCTGGGAGTTCAGGTCCATTGTACCTTGAAAGTTGCTGCACAAGTGGATAGAGTGGTCAAGATTGCATATGGCGTGCTTGCTTTCATTGGAAGGGATATTTAATGTAAGAGATGGCAGGTCATGTAAAAATTTTGCACGACGTTGTTTCGGCCGTATTTATAATACTGTGTACAAATATGGTCGCCGCATTACCAAAAGAATATGGATGCTTTGGAGAAGGTGCAGAAAAGGTTTTTGAGGATATTGCTTGCTATGGAAGGTATGAAGAGATATTGAGAAGGTTAGGTTTGTTATCATTAGAAAAAAAGGAGATTGAGAGGGGACCTGATTGAGATCTATAAACTCGTGAAGGGCATAGACAGGTTAGCTATAGATAAGCTTTGTCCCAGGGTGAAGGATTCTGTAATGAGAGGTCAGACTTTCAAGGCGAAAGATGAAAAATTTAAGGGGGTTACACGCAGCAAGTTCTTTACACAGACAGTGGTGGGTACCTGAACGCATTGCCAGCAGAGGTAGTAGAGGCAGGCACAGTAGATTCAGTTAAGGAACGCCTGGACAGATGCATGAGTAGGTGGAGAGCAGAGGGAAACAGATGCTTAGGAGTTGGGCGACAAATTTACACAGCAGATTTGGATTGGCTCAGGCTTGGAGGGCCAAAGGGCCTGTTCGTAGGCTGTAAATTTTCCTCGCTCTTTGTCTTTCTGGAATTTTCCATTTTAATCAGAGACTACAAAGTGTTTCAATGGGATTAATTACTTCAGTCACTTCCGATAAATGATTTTTTTAAATGTAAAAATTGTGATAACATTTGTTTCTGGTTTCCCTGTGTGAATAACCAAAAGGTTTCTCTATGTATTTGCAGCTAATAGGTAACATGCAGGTATTTCTGCAACCACAGTAATTTATTTTAAATATCTCTTTTGCAGAATGGCCATGGGATGAATATTTGTGTGCTAATGAACCTGTGTTTCTTTTCAATTGCTTGGAGCCCAGCATGGTATTTATAGAACCTCAAAAAAGTGTTCGTGAATTCTGGTATCTGATCTTAATGATAACACTCTTAACTAATAAACCTTACATTTCATTTTTAACTTTGAGTCATTTATTTTAGTCTGTGGAACACCCTGGAGCCGGTTGGATGTATATATCTGTGCTCACGAGAAGTGACTGAGAGAAGCATTTAATTATATTCCCTTCGAGTGAAACGTGTGTGTTCATTCCTGACCAGAAGTTGTGATAAAAGGAAAAAAATCAGAAGAGATTAGTTAAAGCTGCATGCATTGAAGCTCAGCTGTGTTCCCTCCCACAAGAAGCTATCGTAGTTATGATTTAAAATGCAAGTTGCAAATCGTTTAATCAAGTATCAGACACAGTTATTCTGGTGTGAGTATTATACGAGAAGTGATTTTTGGAACCCTACTACATGTGGGGCCTTGTATGCTCTGTAAAAGTTGTTTTCTTTCTGTTGAATTTGAAGAACAATTGGCATTAATTGGGATATACGTTTGCTGTGTGCTTATTCCATTTTATCGTTATTTCTTTAGCACCAAAGTGCTGTTTCGCTATTGAAGAAAAATTTGTGCCATTATGTATTTATGATTCACCAAGAGATCACGTTGTTGAAAACTAAAACAAACAAGATTGTAATCTATTAAGCTGTATCCATTTCCAGCATTTGGTTTGTTTTGCAATTACATCACCATTTATAGAAACAGAAGAAAGGCTATTAAACACGTAGTCTGACGTCTGAACTACTGACCAACTGACCCCACAATGGGTTAGATGTTCCCAACTACAGCCGTTAGGATCCATTATTTGTACCAAAATCTGGCCAGACATCCATAATGGGAATCACGTCCATATTAACTGTTTCCAAAATTGCTGTGGATGAAATGACATTTAAAACAAATTCCCTTATTCCCTGTCAAATGTATGACACTGCAATGACATAAAACACTGATTACTTCTCCACTACAGTGTTGCGAACATTGCTCATAACCGGTTAACTCCAGAGACAGAATTTTGCTGGAAAGAGTACAGAGAAGATTTACAAGAATGTTGTCAGAGCCTGACAATAACTGAAATATTGGAGGAAGATCGGATAGGCTTATCTCATTTTCCTGAGAACAGAGGAAATTTACGGCTGATGTGATCGCAATGCACAAACTAATGAGGGTCTTATGAGAGACCAGTTATACCGAATGGAGTGTACCATTTACCAAGGGAAATAGAATAAGGCTGATTGCTGGAAGCATATGGGGGACGATGAGCCGAACGCTTTCATCGAGAAGGCGATGGTCACTCTCGAGTTCACTACCAGTTTAAGCAGGTTTGAGGTGACAACCCTCAACACATGGAAAGGCGGATAATATCTGCAACTGAAGTGAAGTCACCTTCAAGACAGTGGACTGGGTGTTGGAAGTTGGAATTAGAACAGGTGACTAGTTTACTCAGTTGAATTACAAATGATAGGCTGAATGAGATGTTTCGATGCCTTAAATATCCTATGATTCTACACAACAGTGGAAAGACGGAGGACTGTTAAATTGAATTCACATAGAGGATTGAACGTCTGTTCCTTTCATAACTTTCATATAGTTCCATGAGATAGGAGGACAGCGGACGAGTGCTGAACTGAAATCCAGAAGGCTGTGGCTTCCTTCCACTTACTCAATGAAGAAGATATGGTAGCTTCCTATTAATTACAGGGAGGAACAAAAAAAAATAAGGATTATAGATTCCTAATTCTTCACAGGAAGGAAAAAATAACTAAATTTAGAGCATAATTCTTTATGAATCATACCATTTGGTTAATACAGTTCACCTTGTTTAACTATTCCCGTTAGAGAGTCAGAGAGTCCGGAATTTTATTATATTGTAGTTTATTGTACACAGACGAGAGCAGTGGCAATCTATGATTCCACAAGTGCACTGTCTGTTTTTCAATTTATTCATAAAATGTTGACAGGCACATTCCAAAGGTATGTGAGTTAGGCAATGAAGAGAAAACAATTCAAAATCACATTATTCTCTCTGAGTTTTGCACTCTTTGCTGAGTCAAGATTGGAACACTTGCTAAATATGACTCGGGATTTTTGACATTGGAAGACAAGCTATCAGCGTCTAAATTTGTTACCATGTCCTGCTTATGATGGCACAGAGGTCTTAGATAGTGTCTTGTGCTATTCATGATGAATCTAAATTTTCTCAGCTCTATTATCATTCTGATCAAGCAATGACAACGACTCTAGCAATTGAAGGCATGATTCGCATTATAATGATCAGAAGTACACCCGGTATGTTGTGTGAGGTGTTTTGAAGGTTCCTTAGTATATTCATATCAATTTCAATTCCCTTTTAGGTAGTAACACCTGTCCTTTGCAGAAATAGCGTTGTTCGGGAAAACAATAGTCTTAATAATGTGAGTCTAGTGGTTATTCTTCAGAAGAATTTGTTCTGATGAAGAGTGACTCTAAGCAGGAAAGGTTAACTCAGTTTCTCGCTTCCCAGATGCTGCCATATCCTTTCAGTTTCACCAGCTATTTATTTTTCTGTTCAACACTTCCAGCATCCACAGCTCTTTGATGAATCATTACAATGATTAATTTCCAAACGTGACCCCCAGACGAAATGTTTAAAATTATAGAATCCTAAAGCACAGAATAGATCCTTCAGTCCCTCAAACTTTGGCTATCAATACTAAAATTAATCGACGCACGTCCCTACTGGCAGCACTAGGTACATTGCTACGATTGTTATGCGACTTCGAGTGCTCATTCAGATCGAGTTTAAAGGTTGCGAGGTTGCCCGCTCAACTACCCTCCCAAGCACTGCTTTCCAGATCCCCACTCGTCTCTGAGTGTAAGTCCTTTCCTTTAATCCCTGCAAAACCTCTTGCCCACTCATCATCTGTCAATTCCCTGACGACATTAGTGAAACACAATAGTGAGCAGCTTTGATTTGAGAAAGGCATGGGGCTGTCATTTTTTGATTTGACCTCTGACTGGTCCGAACTGATGATTTAGGTGCGAAGATTTCTGTTGCTGTCTGGGACAACGTTTGATTTGTAATTTCTGATTTACATTTACCTTCTGTCTCTTCCAATTAATGTATTGATGATTTTGGTTCTTGCACAAAGAATGTGTGCCCTTTCAAACTGCACCATGCGCTGCCTGATGGTTATGTCAACGGCAGATTGCTGTTCATTGTTATGAACATTGTACGGAGGAGACTCAATATTTATTACTTTCCAAGGTGTTTCCTGGACCTCACCCCTGACTGCAGTCCCTCTTTTTGCCGTGGTTCATATAGCCACAGACTGTTCCACCTGGTTCACTGTCCCTTTCTCCAATGACCATTTTGTCACCATTTGTTGCCTGAAACAGGAGAGAAGTTATTGGACACAGAAAACCTTGGCTGTGGCTCTTCTGAGAGCTCGAATTCTGATCTGTATAAAAAGCATTCCTTTCCATTTTAGGTTTGATCCAAAGAACATGCTAGACAACGTTCCATGGTATTCCCGATTATTTTACTACTCCCAGGTCGCTGGGATTTAATTATCTTGATACCATTTTAATCCCTATCATCCCATTCATGTTAATTCCGTTGATGGACACTCTGATGGTCTGGTACATTGTAGTGGCAAGTCGAGTCTGCAGGAGCCTGTGGGGTGAAAGGAAGGGGGAAAATCACAAAGATGCAGTGATGGAGAGCTGGAGGAAGTCATTGATTTCACTCTTCACGATATCCATCAGCTTCATACTTCTGTTGGTAGTGTACGGTGCAAACATTTTATACTGTATCATTAAAAAGCACATCATTGAAGGAACTGGTGTATCATCCAGGTTAAGTGGGCAAGAGAAATGCTGAAGGATTTCCACTGCAGCACGAACATATGATTTTATGCAGCGGTTCTGCCCAAGTTCAAAGTATTGTTCAGGAATGCCGTGCAACAACTGGTCACGTAAATTCTTTACTTAATGAATCAGCAAAATATCTGAGAGAGCTCAAGAAGCAGCCGCAGTGTTCCAATGCAGGAAGTGCGTATGCACAGCTAAGATTCAATCAGCACAATCACATGGATCTGAGTATAACACCCAGCGGTGGATGGGAAGGGGGTAACCATTCACCACGCTCCGGAACACACTGCTATCCCTGATTGACTGGCCGATTGACAAACACAGGACGCACAGACAATAAGCGGCAGTAATTCAGTTTTCCGCTCAAGCCTGGTACTCCCTCATCCCCACGTTCAAGAAGATCAGAGCTCATCTTATTATTGTTACGTCAAATCCATGTCCCCTTATTCACCTGAGGACCCTTCCTCTCCCACCACACAAACTTAACAAGAATCTATCCGGTGTGAATGCCTTATCATCTTCGGACCTGTCAGGTTACTTTTAAAAATGGGCATCACACTTATCTCTGTCCCGACTGTCTTGAACTTCCAGTATCTTGCGAGTGCTTTTAGTGTGGAAACTGATACAAATAACCCATTCAGGTCCTTTCCCGATTTCTTTGATCTCCATCACTACTTCTCCAGCCTCATTTACCAGTGGTCCAATATCCACTCTTGCTTCTCTCTTACCTTTCGTACATATAAAAAGCTTTTGCAATCTTCATTTATATTGCCAGCTATGTTACCTTCCTTTTTCATCTTCTCCCTCCTTATTGCTTTTATTAGTTCTTTTCTGCGGTTTTTTTCAAGGTTTCTCAATCCTCTTACTTTCCAGTAGTCTTCACTATAGTTTGTGCTTTTGTTTGTATGCTGTCTATAACTTCCGTTGTCAGTAATGATTGCCTTATCCGTGCCTTTGTACGTTCCTTCATCGATTGGGATTAAATTTTGTTCTGTCTCTTGAATTAGTCCCAGAGATTAACATAATTGCTGCTCCACTCTCTTTTCTGCTCGGCTCTACGTCCAATCAACTCTGGCCAGCTCCTCCATCATGTCACCATAATTATCTTTACACAATTGAAATACCGTTACATAAGATTCCAGCTTCTCCTTCTCAAACTGCAGGGTGAATTGGACTGTGAGGTGACTGCCTGACGATGTTCCTTCATGTTATGCTCCCCAATCACGTCGACCACATACACAAACCATATACTGCGTTTCCTGTTCTCTCTTTGGCTTTACTACAACGTGACAAAGTATAGTGCTGGAAAAGCACAGCCGGTTAGGCAGCATCCAAAGAGCAGGACAGTCCACGTTTCAAGCATAAGCTGTATATCAGGAATGAAGATGAATTCTTGATGGTGAGCATATGCTCAGTACATCAACTCTCGTAATTTTCGGATGCTGCCTCACAACTATGCTTTTCCAGCACCACAAGTTTTGAATCCGTTCACCAGCATCTACAGTCCTCACTTTCTACCACTGCAAGGTGCTCAAGAAAAAAAATATATCCTGTGGACGAAACCTTTGGTCAACTTAACTTCTCCTCTCCATCAGATATTGAGTTTCCTTGTGATTGTTGTAATATACCTTTCCGATATACCTTTTCTATCTCCTGATTCATTTCCTGCCTCACGCCCTGACTACTGGGAGGAGGCCTGTGCACAACCTGCATCGTTGTCTTTTTTCTTCCAATACTGTTTCTCAGCTCCACCCACATAAATTCTACTTCTTCTGACTGTATATCACTTCTTGCAGTTGAATCACAGAAACTCGACAGTGTCAAGACAGACCATTCGGCCCAACAAGTGCACATCAATTGTCTGATGAGCATTCGACCGGTTTAACCCCCTCTCCCCTGTCCTTGTAATCGTGCTTTTCACATTGTCTATTCAACTAAACTGCACATTGTTGGAAGGAAACCAGAATGCCTGGAGGAAACCCACGAAGACTCAGTGAGAATGTACAAAGAGTAAAAAATGAGGTCTGCAGATGCTGGAGATCACAGCTGCAAATGTGTTGCTGGTCAAAGCACAGCAGGCCAGGCAGCATCTCAGGAGTAGAGAATTCGACGTTTCGAGCATAAGCCCTTCGGCTTATGCTCGAAACGTCGAATTCTCTATTCCTGAGAATGTACAAACGCCAACCAGGCAAACACGGCATGTGGGGATTGAATCCGAGTCCATGTCACGGTGAGACAGTAAGTTAAACACTATATCAATCTGCTACCATTGGTCACAGAGTTAATTTCATTTTTTACAAATAAGACAAAGCTGACCTCTCTGCTCATTGCACTGTCGTTTTGATAGGATGAGTACCCTTGGATATATAGTTCCTCGCACCAAACCTCCTGTAGATGCATCAGTCTGATACCCTTAACATCATATATGCCAATTACACCCTAAATTACAAGTTCAATTATTTTGTTTCATATGATGCATTCATTTAAATACAGTACCTTTAGTCTTGCGTTGACTTCCATTCTTCTCATTGTTGTCCAAAGATCTGCTGTGCTATTCTTTTCCCTTTTCATGCATTCCGTTCTATTTACATGTTCTGGAAATATTTATAATGTTTCCTGTGCGATTACCCAGATTAATCAGTTTAAAATTCTTGTGATATGAATTTGTACCATGCTTGAATCAACTTTATTCTGAATACTCCATGAAACTCATTCCAAATTCTTCATGCAATAAAAGGAATAAAAGTACGGTTGGGGTAGGGCTAGTGCCTGTCAAAGACAGAAGTGGGAAGTTGAGTGTGGACCCTGCAGAGACCAGAGAGATGCTTAACGGACATTTCTCATCTCTTTTCAGTCAGGAAAAGGAGAATATTGTAGAGGAGAAGAATGAGGTACGAGATATTGAGGGCGGCACGGTGGCTCAGTGGTTAACACTGCTGCCTCACAGCGCCAGGGACCTGAGTTCAATTCCTGCCTCAGGTGACTGACTGTGTGGAGTTTGCACGTTCTCCCCGTGTCTGCGTGGGTTTCCTCCGGGTGTTCCGGTTTCCTCTCACCATCACAAAGATGTGCGGGTCAGGTGAATTGGCCATGTAGTGTTAGGTAAAGGGGTAAATGCAGGGGAATGGGTCTGGGTGGGTTGCGCTTCGGCGGGTCAGTGTGGACTTGTTGGGCCGAAGGGCCTGTTTCCACACTGTAAATAATCTAATCTAATCTAATCTTAAATATTAGACTAGAAAGGATCAAGGTCATTTACAAACAGGTGTTATCAATTCTAGAAGGTGTGAAAGTACACAAGTCCCCTGGGATTTATCCGAGGATTCTCTGGGAAGGTAGGGAGGAGACAGCAGAGTCTTTGGCTTTGTTATTTGTGTCGTCATTGCCTACAGATTTAGTACCAGAGGACTGGAGCTTTGCAAATGTTGTGCCCTTGTTCAAGAAGGGCAGCAGAGATGACCCAGGTAATTATAGACCAGTGAGACTTACTTCTGTTGTAGCAAAGGTTTTGGAAAGGATTATAAGAGACAAGGTTTATAATCACCGAGGAAGCAACAATTTAATTTCAGATAGTCAACATGGTTTCGTCAAGGGCGAGTCGTGTCTCACAATCCTCACTGAGCTCTTTGAGAAGGTGAGCAAGCATGTAGATGAGGGGAGGGCAGTTGACGTGGTATACATGAACTTCAGTAAAGCCTTTGATAATGTTACAATTGGTAGACTACTGGAGAAAATGCAGAGGCATGGAATTGAGGGTGATTTAGCAGTTTGGATTAGAAACTGGCTTTCTGAAAGAAGGCAGTGAGTGGTGGTTGATGGGAAATATTCAGCCTAGAGTCCGCTTACTAGTGGCGTGCCACAAGAATCTGTTTTGGGACCACTGCTGTTTGTCAGTTTTATAAACGACTTAGACACAGAAATAGGTGAATAGATTAGTAAATTTGCAGACAACACTAAAATCGATGGAGTAGTGGACAGTGTGGAAGAACGTTACAGTTTGCAGGGTGATTTGGATTAACTGCAGAATTAGTCTCAGAAGTGGCAATTGGAGTTCACTGCAACTAAACGTGAGGTGGTGCACTTTGGGAAGAATAACAGTAGGGAAAATGCTGGGTCAATGGAAAGATTCTTGGTAATGTGGATGTGCAGAGGGATCTTGGAGTCCATGTACATAGATCCTTGAAAGTTGCCACCCAGGTGGATACTGCTGTTAAGAAGTCATACGATGTGTTTGGTTTCATTCGGGAAGGGATTGGGTTCCGGAGCCGCAATATCATGCTGCAACTGTATAAAACACTGGTGCGGCCACTCTTGGAATATTGCTTATAGTTCTGGTCTCCATATTTCGGGAAGGATATGAAAGCATTGAAAAAGGTGCAGCGGAGATTTACAAGGATGTTGCCTGGTCTGCTGGTAAGTTCAAATGAGGAAAGGTTGCGAGACTTGGGTCTGTTCTCATTACAAAGAAGAAGGCTAAGAGGTGATTTGATAGAGACATACAAGATGATCAGAGGATCAGAAAGTGTAGATAGCGAAAGTCTTTCTCCTAGGATGATGACGTCAGCTTGTACAAGGGGGAATACATGCAAATTGAGGAGTGATAGATGTAAGACAGATGGCAGAGATAGGTTTTAACGCAGAGAGAGGTAAGGGCGTGGAACACACTAACTGCTAATGCAGTCAACCCAGTCACATCAGGGAAATTTAAACAATCTTAAGATAAACACGTTAATGATTTTGTGATAGTGACGGGCTACGAGCTGAGAATTGTTCACAGGTCAGTGCAACATCGAGGGCCGAAGGGCCTGTTCTGCAGTATATTGTTGTATGTTCTATGTCTAAAATGTTTGTGTCTGTATGTAAATATAATTGTATGTTGTAGTTTTTTTTTGTCCAGAAATGTAACTATTGTTGTATGTAAGTGCATTTTGTGTCGGGTTATGAAGACTTTTGTGTGTTGGAGACATTTGTACCTGAATGGAAATATAGATCGGCACTGGAGATGTTTTTGTCTGTATCTAAATATTGTTGTAAGTTGTATCTAATTGTGATTTTATTTTGCAAATATTGCATGTTAGAGCTTCCTTCCCTAAATAAGAGGACAAAAACTGAACAAAACGGCAGATGTGGCCCCACCAGTACTTTGCACTGTTGCAGTAAGATTCTCTACTCTTGTACTCTGAACCTCTTGAAAGAAGGGACAACATATCATTAGCCTTCCTGATTATCTGCTCCATCCCTGAGCTAGGTTTTTGTGTTTTGTGCACATTTGCCCCCAAAAGTCCCTCTGTGTGGCTGCTTTCTGCAGGTTTTCTCTATTTAAATATTACTCTGTTCTGCCGTTCAAACTACTAAAATAAGCAAATTCACATTATAATACGTTATATCATATTTGACAACGACTGGCCCACCAACGTCACCTGGAAAAACAAAGAAGGCCATGCAGCATTCGAGTGGCAGGATGCTGCCTGGCGTGCTGTGTTTTTCCAGCACTACATTTTTCAACTCTGGTACTTCAGCATCTGCAATCCTCACTTTCTCCACCAACTTCACCTGTCAATATCTCTGTGTAAACTATTTATATTCTTCTTGCAACTTGCCTTCCCACATAATTTTGTTATTTTCAAATCTGGCTACATTACATTTGCGCCCAACCTCTAATTAGTCGGATGCAGTATTGCATGTGATCCGAACGTGTACTTCCATAAAAAACATATTCATATATATTTATACATAATGGACTAATATTATGATATGTTGGAGCACTTTGTGTCCATTTATAAATCCTGTTCTGTATTGGAACACTTCGCATTTCAAAGTAAAAATCGTCATGAACTGGTTCTGTTTGCAATTTTTTACAAGTCGCATTGTGCATTGGAGCTGTTCTTGTTTTCACATAAATGTCGTTCTCTGTTGGAACTGGTTGTGTTCACTGGTTAATATGAGTGCACATTGAAGCTGTTCGTACTTCTGTCTAAATATTGATATGTATTCAAACTGTATTTGTTCGTAAATATTATTGTGTACTGGTACTGTTTCAGTTTAGATGTGTACGTTGTTGTGAATTGGAGCTGCTAGTATATAAATGTATTCTGCAGTGAAGTTGGTTGTGTTCATTCTTAAATACTGTTATCACATAAATACTATTGTGCATTGAAAGCTGTACGTGCTTTTATATAAATCGTTTTGCATATTGGACGTATCGTGCAGCATCGATGCATTTGGTCGTGACCAAACAGGTTGATCAACTCGTGGACAGATTTCCAGTTTCTGTGCAGTACGTCAAACCTTTATCCTTCTGCAGGATGATCAGCGGGCTGGCAAAGGAACATGGAAGCTGAGGTTCAAGAATTGTGAAGCTCTTATTTGAGTCTGCAGCATGCGGTTGGAAGACAGTTTAAGAAAACATTAAGTGATTCTTTATTCTCAAAGGTGTTTTGAAGGCAAGACAGAGAGGTGCATAACTGTCCAAACTGCAGAAAAACTTCCAGAACATACTCCTGCTGTAGACAATGGAGACGACCAAGATAACCTTCTGGTCAAGGCTTCATAGCATGGAGTTGGATAATACGTATTCACGTTTCTTCTTCCAGAAGTTGCACAGGGAGAGCTTTCTGGTCATCAGCCCGAAAGAAGACGTTGGCTTAATGACGTCATCTTAGTCTGACATCCTAAAGATCAGCAAATTATTTTATACCAGATAGCATGACACAGACACAGCGGTCTCCTCTTCCATCCTTACCTCGATTGCATAGGTCTTAGACGGCATGGAAAAGGAGAGACTGGACCAACCTTTATCTTGGGATGAGATGACAAAGGCCCTTGAGTCCTCCGAAAAGAAAGCAAAAGTCGAGAAGCGAAATTCTGTGGGACTTTATTGGGCAGGAACAGCTGGATGTACTTGACAGTCTCTTTCTGGCAGGTTAACTACACGAATCCATGCTGAAAGATATCATCATCCTTATCTACAGTTGGTAAGACGAAAGAGAGGAAGTGTGAATTTGGCCACGAATTTTACTGCTGTATCTTGGTCATCGCCAACTGGGGCAGATCTGCTCTGGGATCGGTGATTCACCCCGCTGTACCGGGCAGAATAATCTCTGACAGACACGTGCTCCTCAGAGATGTAATGGCCTTTGTGTGGGACAGACGGGTGGATACCTATCTCATCAACCTGGAACTGGACGAGCCTTATTGCATGCCTACATTTGGGACGTGCTGTCAACACTGGGCTTGGGGAAGGAACTTGCAATTGCACTAGACTGCTCTGCACAAACATCATTAGTGCGGTCTCCATTAATTGGTAGAAATAGACAAGCTTCCCAGTCATCTCTGCAATCAATTAGGGCTGCTCAGTGTCAGCTTGCTTGTTTTAATGTTGCACCAGAAAGAAGGAATAATTGTTATAACACATTCATACGTTTTTGACATACTGCCGATTGCCTATCTACTGCCAACGTTTTACTGATGTCCTTCAATCCATCATTGCCAATTTATGCATCAATCCCGTCTTTTTCTCTTTATTTAGATTCAGGATTCTCGTTCAGTTTTGATATCGTCATTCTGCATCTGAAAAAGCAATTCCAAATTTTATCTTTTTACCAAATGCACTAAGATTGTTAATTAATACTGATTGCACATCTACCAATCTGAATAGCTTGTCCCCTTCTTCCTCAATGTGTTTTTCTAAATCAAAATTGCACATGCACTTCAGGAAATTGTTGGCCACAGCATTATTCCTTGTTTTGTTTGTCTAATTAAATGTCAGCTATGATGACATCCATACACTGTAATTCTGCTTTGTGATGCCTTCCGGTGAATTCAGTACAGTTTTACGTCTGTAGAAGAATCACTCCGGCATTATGCATTTCTTATAACTCTTATCACCACCCGTACAGTTTCCAGTTTGGAAATAGGGAAGAGGACACAAGATGTCGCTATGTGTGAGTTAGTGGAAGAGTAACAGGACGAGGCTGCTTGAGTCAAGTTTGGCGGAGATGGGTGCATTCATTTTCTAAATTGAAGGAAACTTTCAGAATTCTGAAGAGTAAAGAGATTTGGGAATCATAGTTCAGAATGCTCTTAAGGTTAGCATACAGGTTCTGTTGTCAGTTAGAAAGGCAAATGCAATGTTAGCACTCATTTCAAGAGAGCCAGAATATAAGAGCAGGAATGAACTGCTGAAACTGTACTCGTCTCTGGTCAGATTGCATTCGGAGTGTTGTGAGCAGTTGTGGGCCCCACATCTTAAACCGTTTGTGCTAACATTGTAACGGATCCAGAGGACATTTACAAGAAACATCCCGGGGATCAGGGGTTTGTGATAAGAGGAGCAGTTGGTATCTGTAGTCGATAAATTTCGAAAGATGAGAGGCGCATCTGATCAAAATGTACGGAATACTGTGAGGCCTGTAGACAGTGGGTGTGGGAAAACTGTTTCCGTTTCAATGGGAGACTGGGATGCAAGTGCACTGTCTCAGAGTGAATCATTACTTTTCATCAGTATTCACTCAGGAACAGGACACTGTTGCTGATGTGAATATGGAATCACAAATAATTAGAATGGATGCCCTGGAAATATGCAGGGAAGAGGTTTTGGGAATATTGGAAAGGATGAATATAGATAAGTCTCCTGGGCCTGATGGCATTTACCCCAGGATCCTATGGGAAGCTAGGGAGGAGATAGCAGAGCCATTGGCCTGGATTTTTATGTCGTCGTTGTCAACAGGAATAGTACCAGAGGACTGGAGGATAGCGAATGTGGTCCCGTTGTTCAAGAAAGGGAGTAGGGATAGCCCTAGCAACTATAGGCCAGTGAGTCTGACTTCAGTGGTGGGCAAAGTCTTAGAGAGAATGGTAAGGGATAAGATTTATGAACATCTGGGTATGAATAACGTGATCAGGGATAGCCAGCATGGTTTTGTGAAGGCAGGTCGTGCCTCACAAACCTTATTGAGTTCTTTGAGAAGGTGACCAAGGAAGTGGATGAGGGTAAAGCAGTAGATGTTGTGTATATGGATTTTAGTAAGGCGTTCGATAAGGTTCCCCATGGTAGGCTAATGCTAAAACTTCGGAGGTATGGCATTGAGGATACATTAGAGGTTTGGATTAGGAATTGGCTGGCTGGAAGGAGACAGAGGGTAGTAGTTGATGGATTATGTTCATCTTGGAGCGCAGTTACTAGCGGTGTACCACAAGGATCTGTTTTGGGACCATTGCTTTTTGTTATCTTTATAAATGATCTAGAGGAAGGACTTGAAAGCTGGGTAAGCAAGTTTGCGGATGACACAAAAGTCGGTGGAGTTGTGGATAGTGAGGAAGGAAGTGGTAGGTTACAGAGGGATATAGATAAGTTGCAGAGCTGGGCGGAAATGTGGCAAATGGAATTCAATGTAGCTAAGTGCGAAGTCGTTCACTTTGGTAGGAATAACAAGATGATGGATTACTGGGCTAATGGTAGGCTACTTGGTAGTGTGGATGAGCAGAGGGATCTTGGTGTCCATGTACACAGATCTCTGAAAGTTGCCACCCAGGTAAATAGTGCTGTGAGGAAGGCATATGGTGTACTGGGCTTTATTGGCAGAGGAATTGAGTTCCGGAGTCCTGAGGTCATGTTGCAGTTGTATAAGACTCTGGTGCGGCCTCATCTGGAGTATTGTGTGCAGTTTTGGTCGCCATACTATAGGAAGGATGTGGAAGCTATAGAACGAGTGCAGAGGAGGTTTACCAGGATGTTGCCTGGAATGGTAGGAAAATCTTATGAGGAAAGGCTGAGGCACTTGGGGCTGTTCTCATTGGAGAAGAGAAGGTTTAGGGAGATCTGATAGAAGTATATAAGATGATTAGGGGTTTAGATAGGGTAGATACTAAGAACCTTTTACCGCTAATGGAGTCAGGTGTTACTAGGGGACATAGCTTTAAATTAAGGGGTGGTAGGTATAGGACCGATGTTAGGGGTAGATTCTTCACACAGCGGGTTGTGAGTTCATGGAATGCCCTGCCCGTATCAGTGGTGAACTCTCCTTCTTTATGGTCATTTAAGCGGGCATTGGATAGGCATTTGGAAGTTATTGGGCTAGTATAGGTTAGGTAGGATTCGGTCGGCGCAACATCGAGGGCCGAAGGGCCTGTACTGCGCTGTATCCTTCTATGTTCTATGTTCTATGACTCTTTAGAACAGAGGTGAGAACGAAGAAAAAAGAACAAAAAAAATCACAGCACTGGAACAGGAAATTTAGCCCTCCAAGCCAGCGCTGATCCAGATCCCTATCTAAACCAGTCACCTATTTTCCAATGATCGGTGTCCCTCTGCACCCTGCCCATTCATGTGTCTATCTCGATACATCGTAGATAATAGTATATTGCCCGCCTCTACACCTCTACTGGCAATGCGTTCCAGGCACATACCACTCTCTGTGGAAAGAAACTTCCATGTATATTCCCCTTAAACAATTTCCTTCTCACCTTGAACTCATTACTCTTTTAATTGAATTCTCCACGATAGGCAAACCTTCTTGTTGTGCATGCTGCCTCCACCTCTCATGATTTCAAAGACGTGAATAAGATTCCCTCTTCAACCTCCGTCTTTCTAATGAAAAAAAATGTTAATCCACTTTCATCCATTTTCTGGTGTTCAGGCTGCAATTTCCAAGAGGCAGATAAAAAGATAATAGAGAGAGAAGAGAGGGAGGCTGCAAGGATTGGAAGGAGAGATTGTGAATGAAGGAAGATTGAAAGAGCCAGCAAGGGATGGAGAAGGGGAGAGAAGAATGTTATGGAAACCAGGAAGCAGAACGATTGGAAATCAGTGAGGCAATTAACTCCTTGATGTTTTTTTTCAGTTGGTCAGTTTGTAGTTCTCCAATAGGATCAGCATGGACTTTGGCTGGAGAATGCATGTCATTCTTTTCAGTAATGGAACAATTTCTAAGTTTCAATTTGAGATCGAGGCCTGAGATGTGGCAACAAGTGTGCAACTGCCCGAATTACATCTTCCACTTTTCTGTGTCTTTATTGCAAATTCATGCACCACGTATCTGTTGAAAATATGATCGGGGGTTGGCTTTCTGCGGTAGAAGTGTGTTCATGGTTTTGAAGAATGTGTCACAAAATGCTGCATGCTTACATTTTGTGCTCTTGCGTCAAATCAATATAGCGAGATATAATAAATTAATCCTTCTACTTGTGAACTTGGCTTTAAGTATTTTGGTGTTTGAAAACAGTTCAAAATATTGTTGGGTCCTTCCAATGTGATTCCACTTAAGTGTCTCACGCATCAACACAAAAAATGGTTGTGGTTTTCGACAGTAACTATATCACTTAATGGACATGTTATTGAGTATCCCCCGAACATCACAAAGTAACGGTCCAGAAAGAACCCTGCCTCTGAATCTGTGAAGTATGTGAGGGAGGTGCTTGCTCCTGAAGACTCTGATTTTGAACCACAGCATCACTGAGGATCCAGAACGTGTTTCTGATGCTTTTCTCTTTCACTTAATGAATTTCAATTTCAAGTGGCCAGCTTCATTTTCCTGCAAACTGAGTTAGGTCACATATTCCCAGACACCTGAAAGATTAGATTCAGTATTCCGCAACAGCAGTACCATGCTTCCCTTGATGGCTAGTAATTTCCAGCCCGTTATAATGAAACCCATCTTTTCAATGTTTTCAAATCGCACCAGCCCCAGACACGACAGAAGAAGTCGAGACTGATGGATGTCTACAAAATCATGACGGCTATAGACAGGGTAGGTAGAGATAAGCTTCTTCCCATGGTGAGGGATTCAATAACGAGAGGTCACACGTTCAAGGCGAGAGGTGAAAATGTTAAGGAGGATACACAGGGCAAGTACTTTATGCAAAGGATGGTAGGTCCTGGAACGCATAGCCAGCAGAGGTAGTCGAGTCAGGGATGGTAGATTTATTTAAGGTAGGTCTGGGCAGATACATGAATAGGTGGGGAGCAGAGGGATCCAGAAACTTAGGAATTGGGCGATAGGTTAAGACAGTGGGTTTGGATCGTCTCAGGCTTGGAGGACCGAAGGGACTGTTCCTGGGCTGGGTATTTGTTCTTTGTTCTTTGAGACTTCCAAGGCCCTTCCTCCTGCTACCATGTATTTATATTTGCACATTCATTGGCCTAATGAGCTTTTCAATTTCTTTGTCCAGCTACATCAATTCGACTTTCAAGAACTCATCACTGTTTCCACCTGCAGTGATTGTCATCAGATCAACCAGATGGACCTCAGGATATGTGTTCCCTGATTGGGGCTGCTAATCTGATCCAATCAGGGAGACCTGGTTAACATAGTAGAGTGAAACAAAAGGGATATTGTGATGCTGAATACCTGACACATTGAGAGGCTATTGTTAAAGGCTTTGCATTGGTAAATAAAGTGTGATTGCTCCTGAATTTCTGGTCTCTGCAGAGTTACTTCATGAACAAACATTGTTGATGCCAATATGGGGTAAGATCTCTGGATCTTCATTTTGCACAACTCCCTCCTGCCCTTACTCCCATTCCCATTCCATCCCAACGCTCCCGCAAAATGTCCTGTAACTGCCCTTTGAACATCTTGAACAGGTGCACTACTGAGTCAACTTATGAGTCTGGAATGTGTCAAGTCAGGAGTGATGGTCCTGGAGGAGACCTTCAGTCCCCTGTTTTAGGTTTGTCCACTGAAGAAACTTGCTGTGAACACAGCATCGACGTTGATTTCATTAAACTGGGAAAGGCAAGAATGATGAAGGCTGGGGAGTGCATGTCCATTTCAGTGCAGCAAAGATTCTCGAGAATGAAAGTTGGATAACAGCGCTTCAATGATGAAATCACACAAACCCATGGTTGTATTCCTAAATCACAGAAAAATCTGAGAGGAGTACCAGTTTCAAGAAAAAAATTTGAAATTGATGGCACGACTGCACAGAAAGGTATCTTGTTGCTCTTTGAACGAGAACTAGGATCATCATCTATAAATCTAAGAATGGCCTGAAATCCTTTCAAGGTTTAAATGAAAGAACATTACTTGAGATTTCTCTAGCTTAGGTTGCACAGACTATTTCTCTCTCACTCACTCACTGAACCTGCAGTTCCCCTTTTCAGGTTTTCTGTGTCCTCCTTGTATTTTACTGTCTCATCGAACAGTGTGTTCCAGAAAAGAAAGCACATGGTCACATCATTTCAGTCATTGATACAGATTATAAATAGCTTTGTGTTGATTAATGTTCCTTGTGGCACCCAATAACTCGGGCCTGATAATCTTGAAAAATACATGTTTAATCGCATTCTCTGTTTTCTGTCCTTTATCAGCCTTGACATTAAATTCCTTTTCCCCAACACTACTGGAGCTCACCGACAAATTTGAGAACAGCTCAAACAATACTTATTTTTGACACTTTCTACATCTTTGTCACTGCAAATCCCTCCCTGCCCCCACTTCTCCATTTCTCTTCCAACGACACCATCACTTCATTGTTCAGCTGTTTTAGGTTTCTTCACTGAATATTGCCAATACAATGGGAAACTGAAAAATATTCCTGATAAAGGGTTTTGCCCGAAACGTCGACTTTCCTGATCGTCGGATGCTACCTGACCTGCTGTGCGTTACCAGCATCACATTCTGGACTGAGAAATATTAATGCCCCTCTGCTGCTGTGCAGCTTGTCTGTTTCTCAGGGTCACTTCTGAAAAATCTCCAGAACACTTTAAACTTGCCCGAGAATCTTTATTGTTTGAAACTTATGTGACCTTAGAGGAACAAATCCTTCGAGTAATTTGACTTGTTTAAATGTTTGTTTTAATTTGTGACGTTATAGTGGTTTGATACACTACTGTGCATTGCGATGTTGGACTTGTTGACACCTACAACGTATCATCTCCATAACCATTGTCATCTCTTTATGGAACAGCCGCTGTTTAACAGGGAAGCCACAACCCAGGGCTAAGGAGAACAGTTCTCAGAGGGACACTTAATAACCGGAATATCATTACGAAACTGTCCAATTCAAGGGATGGACGACATTGAAATCAAAGTATATTTCAGAGTGGAACGGTTCGTGTTTGGGTACCATGGATGCAATTTCCAATATTTGAGATTGACTGATTGAGATTTGCATCATCCACTAAACCTCAGTTATCTTCTGTTGGGGTTAATTCACTGTCATCTCTTGTTTGCTTAAATTCTTAAATACTACAATTGAAGGATGTAGTCACGTGACTGTTCCCCAGGTGATGCCATCAGGCATAAAGAAAAGACTTTGGGAATACATTTCCACCGCTTTTAGTACAGAGAAATTGCATGCACAAAGGGATACGTGCAGAAAATGCATCAAACAGTTTATCAGGCACGGAAAATATGTTACGTGATCCTTTCAATTGTAGCAATTCCTGGTGAGTTCCTTGCGCCATTGGCTTTGTGTAAATCTTCCTGAGGATACTCTGCGGTTTCACTCTCCTGTTGACAATGATACGTGGACATGTTGTGACCACCGTCACACAGGGGCAGCCAATCGTTGATTTAGATTCAGACTGCAGGTTCCCTGCGGAATCCCCAGCATCACAGACTCAGCAGGAATTGCTTAGCAAAAGAATTTCCCGCTGGATAGTTAATCTCTTTCTGGAACTTTCTGTAAATCTCCACTTTAATCAGAGGCTTCAGCGAATTACAATTTAATTAAGTAGTATAGTCACTTTGGATTGTGTGATGCAAACTCTGGAAATTGTATGCAGTAAGTGCTAAAGCATATCGGGTGAATTTCGTTCTTGTTTTTGAGTGATTAACTGGTGCGTTTCTCTGTGTCTCTGAAGAGAATCGTTATGTTAACAGAGAGAGAGAGTTTAGATCGTGGCATGTGCCCTCAATATGAAACAGATTTTTATCAGTTCAGTTATCTTTCTCCATCGTTAACTCCATGTTGCCCAATGCATCAACTTATGTTGTTGCGATATATTCGCCAGAACCCGACCTGGTAAATGAAGGATGCTCCAACATCGGTTCCATTTTAGATTAATATTAACTCAATGCATTCCAATTCCCTTCTGGAAATGAACGCCTGTTCTAAATTGGCAATGGTATTGTTTTATAGCCCTCTTAAGGCTATTTAACATTTTTGTAAATCTGTCCCTCTGAGCTCCCCAACACATTGATCGCATTTGGATGCTTGTTTTCCAAGGGTTTTTTTTAAAAAATCACCCTTCCTACCTAATTGCAGCAATGCATGCTTGACACTCTAGACATTATTTTCATTTAAATGTGGACTTGATATTTTGCGGCCGGTTAGCACAATTGGCTGAATAGCTACTTCGCAATGCAGCGTGATGGGAACAGCGTGCGTCCATTTCTTGCACTGGGGTTCATGTTACCTTTGAATTATTCTCCTTCTCAATCCCTGTTATTGGCTGAGGCACAAGATATTCGGATTGCACCACCACCAGTTATCTCTCTCTTAACAGAGATTAGTGCAAGGGTTTGCCCTAGTTTCCAAATGCATGTAGTACTTACTGTATTTTAATGTATTGCATTCTGTCCCCCTCCTTTCCTAAATAGAGCGATGTTTACACTCTGCTGAGACATTTCACAATTTAGAGACGTTGACTTGAATGTACCCCACTACTTCGACATTCTTTTCAAAATTTCTGAACAGCAGTTTGGCGCAAGTGTTGGTTCCAAGACATTTTCCTTATTTATAAAAATGACTTGAATGTGAATATAGCAGCAATGGTTCGCAAATTTGCAAATAATAACAGATTAACTGGCATAGTGACCAGTGCAAGAGGTTACTTCAGAGCACAACAGCAGCTTGATCTGTTGGGCATTGGTCCGAGAATGTGCAGACGGAGCTTAACTTTGACAAACGTAAGATGCTGTATTTTGTCAGGGAAAGCAGGGCAGGATTTGTACAGTTAATGGTCGGGCCCTGGGATGTTTTGCCGAAAAGATACGGGTGAGTTTCGGGAGACACAATGGTGAGGAAGGTGTTTAGCAGGCATACCTTCATGCTCAGTGGTTGGAGGATAGGAGTTGGAATGTCATGGTGCAGCTGTACAGGCGTTAGTGAGGTGACGTATGGAATGATGTATTCAATACTGATCTCCCTGCGAACGGAAAGATGTTGTTATCTTGCAAACGTTCAAAAAAGAATGACAAGAGTTTTACTGGGATTGAAGAGTTTGAACAAGAGTGAGATGGTGAATAGGCTGGTGCTATTTTGCCTGGTGCATTGGAGGCTGAGACGTGACCCTATAAGAGCTTTATAAATTCATGAAGCGCACGGATAGGGACAATAGCCAATGTTTATTTTCTTTCTCTATTATAGGGGAGCCCAAACCTCGAGCAAATTGGCTTAAGTTGATAGGCTTACAATTGAAAAGGAACATGAGGGGTAATGTTTCCATTCAAAGTGTGATGTGTTTATGAAAATACAGGTGCAAATACATCATTGAAAAGACATCTATATGGGTAGACGAATAGGATATCGATCAGATATTGACCAATGAGACTTGCTCAATATTGGAAATCTTGTCGGCATGGATGAGTTGCACAGAAGTGTCTGTTTTTGTGATGTATGACCACAATGGCTACGGCATTAAGCACAGTCCTATTTGTATTTGCAACTGCAAATTCTGAACGTAGATTCTGAACATAGACCCACATTTCTAGAACGCATTGGTAAAGTGTGATGTTAGGTGTTGCTGAGGGAAAAAAAACAATCTTATGGCAAGAATATGGACGGCATATGGTCAGAGGGCAGGAAACAGAATGTCAGCTAAAACCGAGTCTTGGGATGGAACGCCAGTTTCATGATCCTCAGGTTGATTCATAATCTGTTGGTCGTGTTTTGGAGGAAGAGATAAAGCGTCCAATTTCCAGCATTCCATCTCTCTCCTTCAAACTCTGAGTTTGTTTTCGGATGTGAGACAGGTGCGATTTGTGATCTTAAGGACACCAAGGGGAATGGACTGCTGTTGGGAACCTGCACCCAAAATGTCAAATAATAGTGCAGGTTCGAAAGGCTGATTGGACCTCATGTTCTCCAAATTCTTGAACCTTGGACAGTCAGAGCTAAACTGAAAAAGCAGATTAAGATAAAGATTTAAGGCCTTAATGAATCATGTCAAAGAACAACTGAAACTGCTGATGAAAGTTGGCTGGTCTGTTTGCATGTGGGAGAAGAAAGTCTTGTTAACATTTTGAATCCAGCGATCCTTCTTCAGGAAAAGATGTCCTGAATAGTTATCCTGAATGCTCACCCAAGGAATTCTTAACTTTTTATGTGTTCTCCTTTAACTGCCCTCCAAAGCAGTGCATTCCATGAACACACTGTTCTCCAGTGAAAGCGTTAACCT
The DNA here is from genome assembly GCF_020745735.1 of Hemiscyllium ocellatum. Lineage (NCBI taxonomy): Eukaryota > Metazoa > Chordata > Chondrichthyes > Orectolobiformes > Hemiscylliidae > Hemiscyllium > Hemiscyllium ocellatum. Next base: position 15,717,399 of record NC_083440.1, on the reverse strand, counting down.
CAAATACCCTCCAAAACTTAGGCCAGTCACCGCAAACGTATGCGACCTTGTCATTTCCCAAGTCACTACACCACCCCTGAACTCGCCAAGTAAACTTAGAAGTGAATATTTTTGAAATGAGTCAGGCTCAGATCTGCTATTATCAGATTTGACCACAGGCAATTCCCAACTAATGCATTTAGGTGTTAAGATCATCCATTGCTTTCTGGACAGACGGGAGAATGTTTTATCAATGATCCCCGATTTGCATTTTACCCCCGTCTCTTTCAGTTAACTTCCTGGTGATTTTGGTTCTCGCACGTGGAAAATGTGGCCTCTCAAACTGCACAAAGCGATGCCTTGTGGCCATGGCAACGGCAGATTTACTGTTCATTCTCGTGAACGTCATACTGTGGCAACTCAATAATTTTTATTTCCCAACGAATTTCCTGGACCTCACCCCTGTTTGCAGTACTATCTTTGTTCTTATTCATGCAACCACAGACTGTTCTGTCTGGTTCACTGTCCTTTTCTCCTTTGATCGTTTTGTTGTCATTTGCTGTCAGAAACTGAAGAGGACATATTGGACAGACAAAACCTTGGCTGTGACCCTAGCTACAATTGGCATTCTGCTCTGTTCAAAAAACATTCCCTTCTATTTCTTGTTTCAACCTGGGTGGATAGTTGACAATGTTCCTTGGGGCTGCCAAGTAAAGTCAAGTTTTTTTACTGATCCCAGGTGGCTGGGATTTAACTGGTTTGACAACGTTTTAACACCTTTCATTCCACTGGTCTTAATTCTGTTAATGAACACTCTGACGGTCAGGCACATCGTCGTGGTTAGTCGAGTCCGGAAGGCACTCA